>NW_019385004.1:310877-454642 GCF_000671375.1 Centruroides sculpturatus | reverse complement strand
AACAACAATTTACAAATAGCCAGCCGGAATATAATATGTAAAATTAAATTAGAAAAAATTGAATTTTTGATATAATTAAAAATAAATGTTCCCCAAACAGTAACAATATATTTTTTTTAATAGCTACTAAACACAAAAAAATGTATATACCTGTGGGCAAGAATCGATAAAATAAGCTTTTTATTATCCACTTCAGTTTATAATTTGATTTTAAATTAATTACAAGTCAATGTATTTTATTTTCTGAAAAATTAAATAATTTATCTAAGTCTTTAAAAAAAATTCTCCTATGAAAAACCTTCTTCTCCCATTTTAAAGTGCAAACAACTCCTTTTTAAACAAGTGTCGCTACGTTACTATTTTTACTTCCCTGAAGGTATAGCGTGATAAGAGCTTATTAATTGGACAGAAGCATAGACTACAGATATTTTTTTATTTTTTTATTTTCTGGCACCCGTAAATCCCTCATGACACACCACCCTGCGGCACCTTGGACATACAAATCTTCACTTGACGCTTATAAAACTGCTCGTAATTCATTTTAATCGACTGATTTTAAAGATACGTAACAAGTCGACCAGAAACTTGCTACTTAACCAAGGTTGCTATTAGGGCCTACAACCTTACATGATGCTAAATAAACTGATCACGGATTCACTAGTAGCACTCTATGAGTAGTGGTAAACATACGGCGTTTAAAAACATTAATCAAGCTGATAATATGTCCTATCGATCTTTACGATCTACTAGTAGATAAATATTTGAATTAATACTTTCTGAATTTTAAAATGTGTGAAATTATTTTTATTTTATTTTTTTTTAAATTCTAATTTTTTGATATTCGTGTAAATGAACTTTACTTTATCAATACAGCTATTCAGTTAAAAAAACAAGTTTTATAAATGATTTCTGTATGATAAAACCATAAAATTACATATTAATACAAGAGACAAATCGATCCCTTACAGGTAGGATATTAAGGAAATATAAATATGAGTCAACTCGATCGATCTCGAAAAGGAAATACCTCATATAAGATCACTAAAGCCTCTCAAGCAATTACAGATAAGCACGACGGCTATTTATTGAATGTTGAATATTATTGTTTACTTAGGAAGATAGGAATAAAAAGAAGGGGGAAAAAATCTCTTAATTTGATCTTTAAATTTTTCTAATTTAAAATGACTAAAAATAAATCTTTTTTTGAACTTTTTTAATACAAAATAAGGCATTAAAATGTATATGTGTTTTTTGTTTTACCGGAAGGCATCTTACTTTGTGTTAGCCTACAGGCTGTAGAGTGATGTGGTTGTTACAAACACCATCTGGTGTTGCAGTCTTAACTTCTGAACGATCGATCTTTCAGTTGATGGCCAAATAACGCCTTCTCATTAACTCGAATTGCGGTAATGAAGTATGAGAAGCCACCAGGGTATAGGATCAAAGTAACTGAATAAAAAGCTGGTACTTCTGTTGAAGATTTCTCAACAAACCACTTGCTACTTCCATCAATTAATTGCATTGCTCCTTGGCAATAATCCTAAATATGAACGATGAGTTAAAAATAAAACCTCTGATTTGACCATTACTCGAAGAGTGTTTTTCTTTTTCTTCTTTTTTTTTGAAGATGAGTACGATGAAAATAGAATTAACCTTCTCTTATATTAAGACTTGCCTATCTTGTGGGATCATTTTTAAATTTTCATATCATCCAATGAAATAAGATAAAAAATGGAATGCATTATCTTTAAAAAATTATTGAATATTTTTTATAACTTGAACAAAAATTTTTTAAAAATTTAATTCTTGTTCTATTATGTTATGTTTAAGATTTTATATTTATAGAAGTATATTAAAATAATTAATATTTTAAAAACTATTTTAAATCGAAGTAAACTAATTTTTTTATATATTAATATTTATATTAACACTAAATAGTTATCTGATATATAGATTTTTTTCTTAGAATCATCTAATAGTCTATATCCATTCTAGTAGAAACATTTTTCTAGTATGGTAACGCCAAATGCTTTTATCCGAAGAATTCTTCCACCTTAATAATACTAAATACTTATAATATAAGCCTATAAAAATTAGCCTACTAACATATGCTAGTAGACTAATTTTTCTAGAATACTAAATATTTTTATTCTACAGCTAATTATCCTCCATTATTTTTCTGTTATAATGATGGCACTTATATTCTAATAGGCATTTTTCTAGTCCTATTACTCTTATTTTATCACAATTAAATTCTTAAATATAATAGTGCTAAGTTCAACAATATCAACACTTCCTAATACGAGAAATCCAAGTACTTTATCATATAGACATTTTTTAATATGTAACACTACGTACTTAATATCGTTAATTCTTTATTAAATTAGTCAAAAACAACAATTTACAAATAGCCAGCCGGAATATAATATGTAAAATTAAATTAGAAAAAATTGAATTTTTGATATNTCGCTATTTTCTTAAACATTATTAGCAATTAAAATTTAGATTTTCGTATCAAAATATGTAAAAACCATTAAAGAATATATATAAAAAAGTATGTATTAGAGTTCTCATGACTATCAACAATTTAGATGATTCTTCTGTTAATCACGTCTCTTTAAATTCGAAGCAAAATATCACACGTTAGCTATTCCAGAATGTCATTCCACTCCATTTAAATCCGGCCGTTTTCTCATAATCATAATCAACAACAAAACCAAAGAAAAATTTACATAATAATAATAATAGAAAAAAAGGAGCAGACAAAGAAAATCTGCAACAATACAGCAGTAAATCCTAAAAAGAAGAAGTGTAAAATTACTGAGTATTCCCAGTCAATTAACACGAATATCGTTTTTCTTCAGTTACGCAGGAATTGCCTGATAATCCAGGCGCACTTAATGCACACATCAACGACCGACTATACCATTAGTGACCTATGCAGCGGCTTCGAACCGGAGGATATTTAATCCGAGGCAACACATTCAATGGTTGCTATGATGCAGCAACGAGATCGGCCATTAGTGGGCAAAAGCTGAAATACACCATCTGGACCGCTGCAACGGTTAATAGGTCAGACGATGTGTTTTAATGGCAATCTCCTTTGTGGATCCCCCAAACTGGGGTGGGCGTAAGGTGTATCCCTCCCTCTCTAGTTCATATATCAGCTCTGTGCTTGACTGAGAAGGGTTAGTTTGTTTATATACCGGGGGGATGTAGAAGAAGTGGTTAGGCAGATGGTTGATTCTTCACCGACAGTAAACAAAGTTATTAGACTGTGCAGATAATTGGAATAGGGTATTTTACGTTCACAACTTTAAAAATCTATTTCTTTTTCTTTTTTTTCTTATTTTACTAATTATTTTTGCAAACAAACAACTTATTAATGTGTATTAATAAAGTGTGTTTCCTAATCTTTAACAGCTGTTGGCAGATAATTTTTAATGTAATTTCTATAATCTAAGATGACAGATGAGGTTTAAAGAAATGAAATTTTTAAAATGTAATATAAATATAACAATTTTTATTGTTTAAAATATCACGTTTCCTCTTTAAAAAGTTATTTTATTTTTTTTAATTAATTTTTAAGTACAAGTTATCGCTCTCTATTCATATGCGTTAACTTATTTAGGCTACTTAAAACTGGTTTTCTGATTTTAATTAAAATTTGAATTTATTAGCAATAATGGGGATACATTAAACAGATTATTAGAACTCGAAAGATGAGTTTAGTCCTAGAATCAATTAGTAAATTTTTTTTTGGTATAGCAACTTAACAGTTTTTTTAATAGATGATTGCGTTTTAAAATCATCAATTAACCTTAATTTCGATTATAAAAATTATTAAATAACCTACATAATATTTAAATTCAACAGAAACATCACTGTAGGTAGTAGTAAATTCTTTAAGTAACTTAATATCTAATTTAAAATCTGAAAAAGTAATGACTCATCAGAAAAAAAAATATAATTAAAAAATTATTAATTTATTTAAAATTTTAAAATTTACTCTATTTATTTTTTTTATAAAAAGAAGAAGAAGAAGAAGAAGAAGAAGAAGAAGAAGAAGAAGGAGACGATTTTCATAAATACTCAACTAAATATGGCTGACAAACGATGACGTAAACATCGTAGTTTAAAAAGACCGACGATTCCCAAGAACGAGTACAGGCTATTAGGTGGCCATTAAAATTCGTCTTCTCATCCGGTTGGAGCGAAATCGTTAGCAAAAAATAAAAAAATAAAAAAAAAGAGACAGGAGAGTAAAACTCGACAGCACAGTCTAGGGTCAGAGAAATAATCGCTAGCAATAAAGACGCGCCGTTAGCACGTTTTCCTTAATGCAATACGCTTCTTTCATGGTGATCAAAGCTATAATCCCGGGTGGGGAAATGAACGAGAAAGTATTTTTTTTTTTTCCTATTCTTTATATCCCTGGAACAGTTGCGGCTCTCCTATTTACATAGTCGTAAGCACTTGAAAACCACTTAGGTTAAACGGAACCTATTGGTGGACCGTCTTTACTTCTTTTCTCTTATATAAGATGGGGAGAGAGACTATGAATTAAGACTACAGCTGTTAAGGTGTGGGAATATGTAACGGAGTCGTAAACCTAGTAACCGATATTCTTCGACGTTTACAGTTCTGTGGATAAGATCTGTATCCATACTTGAGCACGCAATAGACCAAGATAAGTGTCGAGAGATCCATGAAATTTATAACACTTTTGAAATTATTTTTTACTTTTAGCGTATTTAAGCGAGTAAAGATTACAGCTTTAAAATATATTTTTTTTAAATGGTAATATTTAATTTTTCATATTTTAATTGGTTAAATAAAGTCAATGATATAAAAAAATTTTGTTATAATTCAGTTTCGTTTAATATAATTAAATTTTTAATAATTTATCATTTATTATTAGTTTTTTAAATAGAATTTTCTAATAAAAATGTAATTTAGAATAAATCTCGTTGATTTATTACTTTTTTCATATCTTACAATGAGAATTTCAACAAAATCTTAATGTATTCGAGTTCAATTTTAACCATTCTGATAACATTCTTCGGGAAGAAGTTAGACATTCAATATTATGCCTATAGGCCAATGCCTACCATAAATTTTGAGTGGATAAAATACATGAAGGAGAGCTACAGATATCGTGTTTCTTAGAAGCGTAGACCAGATTGTGAGTCAATGATTTTTTCTCTGTTTCTCCTCATATTTCAGTAGTTGCTTGTCATCCAAACAGGAATGACTGCTTATCATAGAAAGTAGGCCTTCAATGTTGATATTATGTAGGACCACTGCGTGTTTTATCACTTATAAAATCTCTGTAATGAAAATGTGTAGGCGCAAAATGATACACACTAGCTAATAATATTTATAGCTTGTTTAAATGATTTATTTACAAACTATTACTGGCTTCCATATCTTAAAATATTCGTGGCCTTTTTTTTTGTATAGTTTTCATTATGCAACGCTTTAAAATTCAATGATGTGTAAAACTAATAAAATTCTATGCCTACACATTCTCAAAAAGCATCTGATATAAAAAATTCTGTTATTCGTAAATTAGACTACTTAAATAATTAAATAAGGCGGAGAAATAGTAAGCCGTAAAGCAAAAATTTGAGATTTTAAAAAAATATTTTTTAAAATTACATTTATTAAACAGGTTATTTATTAATAAAGTAAATATTTTGTTTGTTCTAAATTAAATTGTTCAGTTAGAGTAACCATATTAACGAGGTAAAGTATTTTGTTCTATTTATTAGTAATGAAGCTGCTAATGATGAGAGTTAAAAGTTCGTATCTTACACAAAATTACGTTTTTAATGATTTAACCATAAATTTCTGTATTGTTTAGCCTAGATATAACGATAAACAGGTTAATATTTTTTAAAAAAGCCCATTGAATACCCAGGATTACAGTAGGCCTAATAGATTCATTACAACAGCCTATATCTCAACGTATATCTTTGTAGAAGTATTACAATTATAATTATAGGATATATGCGGTTATAATTATAGTCCTAAATTTTATTGAGATCAAAAGTCAAGGATATAAAAATATTAACAACTATGCTTACAAATTTTAACATCTCACTGTAAAGATAACTTCAAGCTAAAATATAGATTTTGCACACACATTGGACTTATTACTTTCTTGTAACCTGTTATATAACCTTTATTTATTTATCTAAAGGCATTCATTATAGCGACTAGAACATGTAAGGTGCATTTTAAAGCAACAATATTTTTGTCAAGTAGATAGGACAGCGGCCTCTGTGTACATATATATATATATAGACATGACGACAGCTGGAGAAGTGTGACATTTCAAAGGACACAGCTACATTGACAGTATAGCTAAAGAACGTGGTCGGTAACTACTTTACCACATTCTGGATTCCTTCACGCATTAAAGCAGTTAAGTGTCACGTCTCTTCCGCACACTTTTCAATTAAGGCATTTAGAATTTCCAACCCATTTATACGAAAACAAAATAGATGATATTAAAAAAAATGCCTATGGGCTATTTAGTTCGACATAGTTCAACCACGTGAGACGTATGTAAAGTGATTTAGCACGCTACAAAGAACAATTTAATGGGCCTATGCTAAAGGCTCGATGGAGTTAGTGGGCACGCAGAAAGTAGAATCTGTAGGAAACGTGTCTATTTTAATGGCAAAATCGTGTTCGCTACAACATTTTATTACCTTAAAACACAAACTTCTTTGTTTGAAATTTAGTATAATTAACACCTTGCTGACTAACATACACAATAAGTCTTTTATTGTTTAAATTTAAGTATAATTGATTCTATTGCTAAGAATATTCACATAAAAAATTACATAGTCCCTACTCGTTAAACTTTATTTTGGATGATAAGGATATATCTCTATTCTAGAATATTAGAGGTGTTTTTTTGATCATTGTCCCAATTGATATTATAACTACAGGAAAATTGAAAATTAAAAAACCCCTAGTAATTTTACATACTAAATATGATGTTACTAAAATAATAAATCATCTCATCGAACAGAATCTTTTTTTTTTAAATCTAGAAGAGAACGTAAAAGTGATTATATTGGCGAGATTAGTTTATTTTGAGATACTTAAGGTTTATGAGACTTAAAAGAGTTCTTATCCTTTAAAATGTAAGATTATTTAAACCCCTTTTTAGTGAAAATATCAGAAATATAGAAAGACATATTTGAAATTGAAAACGGAATTATTTTTTTATTTTAAGAAAAGGGTAAACCGCTCGTGGCTTTCTTATCCTATTCGAGATGGTTCGCTTAATTCTTGTAGGGACGGTCTTTTTTATGAGGTTGCCATTAAATGACAAATCCTGCTGCGTGAGCTATAAACATTTGGCTGCTGCGTTAATAAAGAACCTATGCAGCTATCTCTTTGGTAGTAGACATCAAAAGCAGTTAAAAGTGTAAGCTGAAGATACGAAAACGTATCCTACCCGCCGTGATATGTAACTGCTGAAAAGCTAAGAGAAAAACGATCTTTAGACCATCCACACAGGTAGAAAATTAAAGCGTTAATTTAATCACCGTTTCTTGACACTTCCAACAGCAATTTCCATAACAGCTCAGCACTAATTAATGAAAGATGAAAAATATTTCGCTCTCGTTTTATGATCTCCCGTAGAAGATCTTAACGCTTTTCGATGCGGTTTCTCATAAATCCGACACTAAGTGAAGCGTAGGTTAAGAAGTTAAGATAAAAAATTGTCGGACTGAATTTCTCGTTAGCTACTTCGCAACTATTTATTGGCTTGTTGTGAATCTCAAACTGAATCTACTGACAGATATACGATTACCATTTTCTTTTCTTTTTCTCTCTATCTTAACGTTATAGAAAAATTTATTTTACAACATTTGGACAATACTAAAGTTATTAATCTAATAATATAAAAAAATTCTATAAATATCTTTTTAAAATTACAACTTTCGATTATTATTATAAGCTTTATTTATTTAAGTTTGTGCCACATTCCGCACCCACGTTTCAGATTAGATAGTAATAAAAGGCACAGCTCCAGGGTACTACTGGTGACAACCCTCTTCCGAAACTCGGATGGAACACTCTACCACACTCTTTCCTGCTACTTTTAACAATAGAGACTTCAAAGTCTTCATTCCTTTCTTAATCTGAACTGCACACATCTTCAACGCTGAAGATAGCGTGGTATTGAAATGGCTTTTTACCTCTTTGCATACAATCGTCCTTTGCAAAAGCAAGAGGGAAAAGAGTTATATATTTTCAACTTTAATATAAAAGATGAAGCTCAATAATGATGCGTGTTATTCATTGATGATAGATAATACTTACCAAATCACTTTTATGATCAAGATTATCGTAGTTAGAATAATAATTTGCCACCTTTCATTGTCTACTCCTCAGATTACAGAACCGCTTTACTTCTTCAAAATGCATAAATTTGATTGATTCCTTTAAGCATTGCAATGTATCAAAAATCCATTCTTTCTTAAATCTAACATATATTTTGCACCTAATCATTTCTTTAAGTAAACAATGTTAAAATATAAAATTTATGCATCGAACAATCGTTCAAGTATTGATAGAATACAAGAACGTGATTTACAAATAGAAAATTATTACTTTAAAATTTAATTTATCATAATAAGAGAATATAATGAAAATTATGTTAAATTTGTAATTTTAAAATTACTTTACGTTTAATAAATTTAATTTTTAAATTATGATCTTAATTAAAAATCTTGTATGTAAACTTTGATAGAAATATTTTAAGCAGTTAAATCTACTTACAAGAATATTCAAGTTATTTTAATTATTTTCAAATCTATTATTATTCATAATAATAGTCTATTTAAATTACTTCATTAATTTATTTTTAAAAGATCTTCTTTATATACTTAACTTTGGATTAAAAGTTTACTTTTTATCGTATTATTGAGATAAAGCAGGTATAATTTCAAGTCTTTGAAGTCAATAAAAATAAGTTTCGATCTTAAAATAAAACAAATTTCACGTTTATATTATAATTATTATCATATTTTAAATCGAATTCTTCTAAAAATATAAATAAGTAGGCAGTGCTTGAAGTATAATAAGATGAAAAAGAAAACTAAAAATCTCATCGAATCAATGAAAAATAAGTGATTGACGCCAATTAATTTAAGCATTTCTTTCTCATAAATTGTAATTTCACACCGAAACTACAGCTACAACATAGTTAACTAGATACGTGCAGAAAAATTAACAGCCTGTTTAATACTATCATCACGACTATCAAACTATGCGTATGTGTGAAGTACAGGAAAAAAGAAAAAAATGGCTAGAGACAGAGACAAAAAAAAGAAGGAAAAAAAAACCTATCTGCACTCCTAAGTAGCATCAATCATCGACATTGGTAAGGATATGACGGGTAACTTCGGAGTAATGAATTTTTATTTTGGCACCAGACTATCAGTTTATGGGTAGATCGACAGATTTTTAACTCATATCAATCTTGGCGAAATTGAAAATCTCAAATCGGTTGGAGATATAAAAGAATTGTTTAAGAAAACAAACGAGTTTGTTCTTTTTTTTTCTTCCCTCTTTCACCATCCCCATTTATCGTCTCTTAATAGTTTAAAGAGATACAAGTGCTAAATGAGGGGAAGAATGCAAATTTATATACATATATATCTTTTTATCAACTATAAACTGGATCGGACATTAATTTTACTCCATTCCTCTTTACGAAGAAAAAATAAAATTGCCGACAAACTGGTTGAAATTTATTGATAAATACTTACAAAAATTCACGAGTTTAAAAATTGTTATTTAATATATGTCAGATAATTGTAGTTTAATATTTTTTTTCTTTTCAAAAAAGTTTATAATTGTCGCTGACTGAAGCATTATCAATGATAATTAATAGAATAATTAACATTAAAATCGAGATCTAGGCACTGTTAAAAATATAATTTAACTGTATAAAATTTTCAAAAAGTATATAATATACATTAGAATTATTGAAAAATGAAAACATTCATCTAAAAAATCATACAAGAAAATATAAAATCTAGACGAGAGAAAAAATTTTTTATTTATAAAAATATAATTTCAACACATAAGTTTATTCCTTGAGGGTGATTTGTTCTTCCTTTTGATCATCAAGCTGTAGATTGATACCATTTGAGTTTAATATCTCTAATGATATATTTCGTCTTCGTTATCTAGAATCCAACATCCCTTTAGGATGCTCTCTATTCATTATAAACCTATCTCGTGCCAAATAGCATATCAATAGCCTTGATGTGGGTCAAGAATTAGCACATACTCACTTATCTGATGGGTTCTGTTACATGTAAAATAAAGTTAGATGAGATTTCTTATAAAACTATATAATTTTTTCTCTTTCTTACAATTAATTAAGTAGATTTCGAGAAAAATCAAAACGAAAATAAGCACGTAAACCAATTGCTCTATTTTTTTTAACTTTTGAGACGATCTAAAAAAATGATTTTTTAAAAAAGTTTTTTATATAAAAACTTTAAAAGATTCGTGATATTTTTAAATAAAAATTCCTTATGAAATTTCTTTCTTTTATTATTATAATCAATTGAGAATCATTTTTTATATCTGCTTTCAATATCTTTAGGTTATATTCAACTTAAATCACTTTATTTTTAATTCAAATCGTTTAATAATATATATAAAATAATTTTTATTTGGTAGTAAACAATGTTATCATTATAATATGTATTTATCAATCTAATAAACATTGATGAAAAGCTTCATAATTAGAATTTCTTGCTTACTTTTTGCATAATTTATTTTTTCTTATTAAACGAGTTTAATAAAAAAATTTTAATATTTGAATAATTANCATAAATAAATTAGATAAATATGATTTTATAAAATTTAAAACATTTTATAATTTATAAATTATAGGGTTTATTAAGATAAACTCTGAATTGAGCTATCAGTTACCCAACAGATTTTTGTTCCCAGGATCAAATAACATAGCCTGAAAATTTTCCTCATTACATCTAACAGATGAGCGACCGGAAATATTTCCAAAAATAAAAAAATAAAATAAAAAAATACTCGTTACTGCAATAATACTCATTACTTTCGCTTTTGGCTTTGTTAAATTTCTCACAAGAAGACCTACAGCTAAGCTAACGCATTGGTAATCATCGTTTGTTAGGAGCACATTCCTTGACGTAGTTACGTCAATCTTCCTGCAAGACTTTCCATCAAAAATTATATACGCTACTGACAATTTTGGCAAGGTAAATGCTGACAATTGTCAATTAAAGAAAGTGATTGAATACATGCCACAAAGAACTATCTTTGGGTTAAATTAGTTTTGGTGGAAAAAAATAAATAAAAAAAAAGAAGAAGAACATTGAAGAGATGCAGACGACCTGACTTGAAAATATAGTTGTAAACAGCCATTGGTAGATCTTATCAATGATTTATTTATCATGGCAAACTCTAAGGAGAAAAATTAAATAAATTTTTGTACTTTTTGATTTTTAATTTAAGGACCTGACTTGAAAATATAGTTGTAAACAGCCATTGGTAGATCTTATCAATGATTTATTTATCATGGCAAACTCTAAGGAAAAAAATTAAATAAATTTTTGTACAGTATATAGTATATTTTCATAAAGCAATATTCAACTTGTGTGGGTCCACCTTGCCGCATTTCCGATGAATTTGCGCATGTTGGATAACCAGTGGCGGACTGGACAGGGTGTCAGCTTGCCCGATGGCAAGTGTTCCCCCTTAAACAATATACAAGATGTTAAAAATGTTAATGACTTTTTATTATCTTAAAAATATAATAACAAAAAAACAAGGCATTAAAGCATATAATAATAATAATAATAATAATAATAATAATAAAACGACAAATTGTTTTAATTTAAATTCATTTATTAAAAGAAAAACAAATGAACAATCGGATTTAGAGACAATGGACCAAAAATTCATCTTGGTATAATGGAAAACTCCAAGTAGCCTACATATTTTATGTTTGCTAAGATTACAATACTCAGATACTATAGAAAAGCACAATTTCATTGATCAGGTAGACAAGAATTGATGTTTTCCAATAGAAAATAGTCGTTGGCTTTCGCCTGCACGAGAAGATAATTCAAGATATTCAAAGATAATTGTAATATAAAGGCAAAGATGACTAATGTTTAAAGAATAATTTTTAAAANAAAAAAAAAAATGTTCTGAAAACAGATTTTATTGATAAAAAGTAAATTGTATTATTTTAATTTTTTTTCTTATTAAAATATTATTTTAATCGTTTATAAATAAATAAAAAAATCCTAAAATTAAATAAACTTTCGTATAATCTATTTATTAAAAATTCAAAAACAATATTGACAAATTAAAAGAGGAAGAGCTTTTGTTCACTTTCACATTTTATCATTATAATTAATATTAAGCAGATAATCAGCTTTTGTTCCTTTATTTTCTAATAAACAACAGCTTAAACAATCGCCACTAAACGAAAAAAATAAATAAATAAATTTATTAAGAATTTAAAACTTGAAAAATATTTTAGATTTGATAAATTTCTTTACTTTAAATTAATAATAATAATAAAAAAAATCACAATACTGAAAACATAAGTTTGAAGAATGTTTGGAATATTAAAGAATTAATTTTTCCTTTCAAGTTAAATGACTTTTAAATATAAATTTAAATAGAAAATGCCTAAAATTGGCAATACCCAATGAAAGATTACAACTTAAAATAACCAATTCTGGTTAAAAATGTAGGCCTTAGACAGACCTAGACAAAATATAGTGCAAGAGATCTGGCTTTGCTCCAAACAGATAAGGACAAGTAAAGTTTGTAAAGATTTTAAAATTCTTAAAATAAAGGTTTAATAGAAATAAAATAGCCTGAAAATTGCCTATTTTGAATGTCTAAACTGAGGGAGTTTTTTTTGTTATTGTATTTTTCCGAAAACGGAATAGAATGACTCTTTATTATGAAAAGTCTCGATGGATTATTGTGCATTTTTTAGATACACATCTTCATTAAGCTTAATTGATGCATAAGTTATATTCATTGTAAGCTTTAATGAAATGCGTGCAAAAAGTTGATTAGCGTTAATGAAGTTTCTGTGACACGTCAATGAGCCTTCTTTTTTTTAATGGGGTACACACGGTCGTGTTCCCCTCTCGAATATCAGAACATTGATGGATCAGAACAAATTAAAAAAGAATACAGTCTATTATAAAGAAGACAAATAAAAATTGTTAATATTATAAAAACAACCCTTTACAGGTAAAAAAAAATAAATAAATAAAAATGTAGTAAGTCCGTAAATCGAACAAAACTACTTCTTCTTTTTGTTTTTTAAGTTAATCGTTATTAAAAATTAATTTAAAAATTAAACGAGAGCTTTAAAATTTTCTCAATATTAGCTTTGATGTAGCAGCTGCATGCAACAATACTCCACTTCCTGTAGCTCTGTGGGGGCGTCGAAGAGACCTGGAAACCCTGGCACTGGGGACCACAGCCAATTAGTGTCTGCATCTAGTGAAGCAAGAGCAATAGTGTCGCACCACTTGTGACAATGTGACGTAGAAACGTATGGTCATTACTAGATCTGTTCTATAGTCGTCGACCTACACTTTCCTGTCACGTGACTGGTTGTCCAGACTTTCGCTAATTATTATGTTCTCGGACCACACTCGGATACTACGTTCTCAGAGAGAAGTTAATGGTCATTTTAGTTAACAGATTTCTGATTTTCGTAATTATCAAAACAGTTTCGAATTAATTCGATAAATAATTAATGAAAAATTAATATTAAAAATTAAATTAAATTTTAAAAAAATCATTAAAATCATTTAAATAACAGATATGGAAAATATTTGATAATTTAAATTTTATAGAGATATTTAAAATTTTAAAATTTTATAGAGCTTAATTAAAATATTTTAAATATTCCATAATTGCAATTAAAATATTCAAGATTTATATATTAATAGAAAAAATTATAAAAAATAATTTAATACAGATTTACGAAACGATAAATTAAAAACATTTTCTTTACGCTTCTGATTCATACGAGGATAGAAAATTTTCTCATACACCCTTTAAAATGATGGAAATTTATATCCCAACAATTTTCCAACTTAATCAAAACGATATGCCATATTAGAACAATTATGCAAATCATAGCTTAGATAATTATTAAAATATTTTAACTTTGATAAATATTAAGTAGATAAGACGAAAGTAAAATTTATTAAGCGAATGGAAGTTAAATGGAAAGCGAGTGAAATTCAGACAAACAACTGCACTCTGCCATCTGTCCAGTGCAACATCACTTCTCAACCAACACGGCAGCCAGTATTGACACCGAGAATTTCGCAGAAAGAGACACAAGCGGTCGATCAAGTCCAGTCCGATGGCTAATGTCCACTCCAGACGGGGCTTTACTTTTTCCTTGAATCGTCGCGATCGGTAAGAGAAGCGAGAGATTCAGGTTGTCACGCCGTTTCATCGATCGTAGAGAAGAGGACCGAAATCTTTTAAGTGCGCCTGTTTATGGCTAGAAAATTGACTTAGAAGCCGTTGGACAGCTGGTCGAATTGCAACTAAATGGACGACTGAAGCAGCAGGATATTTCGAGTCGACTTAATATAGCAGGTGTCGACCAGACTGCAGGGTCAGTTATTTTCTATTGTCGAAAAAGATATCGTTTCGTGTGCCGGACGAAGAAAGGAAAATTTATACCGTATGCCAGTAAAAACGGGTCGAAAGAACAAGCTATTTATTTTCAACTTTACAGCTTTGGCTAGTATCGGTATCGCATCAGCGGTTGAAGTTTTTCGTGTTAGAGGAATGTTTCCAATTTGAGAATTGAAGTGGCGTGTTTAGTGGTATACGTTTCTAAATTAATCTAGTTCGCGTCAAAGTTTTTTTTTTAAAAAAGTTGTTATGGGGAGTGTGTATGTGTGTATGTGTGTTTGTATCGATCCTGGCAATTACCGTGAACGATCCGTAGAGTGATATAGTAGTTAATTCGAGCGCAAATATCGAAAACGTTTCGACTTCCTCGTCTATATTCCCGGTAAGCGATCTCGGCTCCGGACTGTACAATTAACCGGTCACGATTCACCTATGTGACGACTTAATTGCCAACCGCACCGACCCTTCTGCAACGAGCATGCGCCGTAGACGACAGTCGGCAAAGCGCTGCGACCTCCGTCCAGATCGACAGTAGAAGGTTTGGCTATCGCCACAAGCACGGGTGTACTGTCGACTACGAGAGGATTTCTTGTGGGCCACGCTTAAACGTCACTCGGTCACGTATGTAATCGACTGACGCGTACAAGTCCTCCGATGTAATATTTATATAGCAGGAGATTCGTGCGATCGAAACTCCTGTGCCATCAAGTGATTCGGAATTAATTGTAGTGCATTTAAATTAAGACATTACGTGCAAGCAACGCTCAGTCCTTCTATCGATCGCCGTGAGAGAACGACGACGGTTCGCTCAGCCGCCGACCAACTCAGTAGAGGATCGGACAGAGCGCCGTTGAGATGTCTGTTCGACCGGGCGAAAAGCCACTGACTACAGTCAGAACGTGGCACCCGCACGTGTACGGCAAGCCACCTCGACAACCAACTCCTCATTTTATCGTCGATATACTGGGTATGAGAGAAAAAGCACGATCTACCGTGGTACTCAATGGTGCCCGAACGTGTTATCAGCCCGAAGAGATGGAACACAGACTGCTGGACCAACCTCTTAACTTATCCTGTGGCGAAAGGACTGTTTCGCCATCCAGGACTACAGACTTTAAGGGAAACAAAACGCCCGATACTGTACCTCCGATATCACCGGTCGCATCTCCTGCCCTGTTGTGCCAGAGATCTTTCTATCCGACGGAAAATGCGGGAGGTGGTGGAAAAGATGCGAAATTCACTCAAGTCAATGCGAAAGATAACGATCCACAAGCCAAGAAAAGTAAGTAGGTTACTATTAAATTTTTTTTTTATTTACAAAAATGCAAAACGTCAAATGTCATCATGTGTGGTATATTAGACCGGTTACGAGGCTAAGTGGGGGTGTCCGTGGAGCGGATGACGTCAGGCATGTTATCAAACAAAGGGACAGTCGAAGCGGAAGCAATCGGTGACATTTCCTGGCTGTTCTTCCAATACTTACCATTGATCATGCCACCGATCTGTACATCTAGAAACTGGAATATTAACCGAAGCATGCAACAACAATTTATTGCCGCTTACGGGAGAAAGAAAGAGAAAGAGCTAGAACCATTCTCAAAATCGCATACAATAATTCAGCCTAACTTTCTCTCCTATCTATTATTATGCCAGCACAAAAAGACCTATTACTAGTGTAGTTTTAAACGGGAGAAGGAGCACTTAAAATAGTTTGATTAATTGGGCGAAAGTCTTTCTTGGGTTCCGAAATCATAATATGGAGCAGAACTGATTGCTTGGCATGAAAAGACCAACCGAGTGGTTGCTGAGAGAAATATTGATTGAATAGTAGGGACGGTTCCCCCGCCCTGGTATACCCTCATCTGTCTAGCTCTAAATAGACAGTTCTCTCTCTATGGCAAAGCTATTAATAGTCGGTTATGTTACCGAGAAGTTTCGTAACGCGTCTAGACCGAAGGATCTTAACAAGTGTTATTTTTTTAAATTGCTAATTCCTGCAATTGTTAAGTGCTTGGTATATTTTCGTTCGAGCGTGATTATGAACGTAATTTGTGAAAGAGGAGAGTCACTAACACGCACGTAAGCGAACGGTAAACATTCATACTTCGATCCAATCAACTTAAAACCAAATTCGATAACGGAAAAGTAGAACAAGATGAATAAAATGATTTTACCTAGTCAACAATTAACAGATTATTTCAATTTATAGTCGCGTGCTGTGGAGATATGAAAAGTAATTGCTAAAAGTTTCATGACACGATTTTAATAGGGAAGTATGCAAAATAATCTTTTGTTTATCGTTATTATTCAAGGCCTTTGAGATCTTATCAGTTGTATGAATCGTAGGCTAGAAATATATATATAACTAGTTGTATATAACCCTAACTTTGTCTATTAAGCAGAAGAGATGAACTTTATATTCTTAACGACAAACGTTTTAAACTCCAGTCGACTTGAATTGGTCATTGTTTCTAAATGACGTACAGTCACGCAGATTAAATTCTGTCAAATGACAATTTAATGTGTCTTAAATAGACTGCCAGACAAATTTAGACTTTATCTCTTCTCGATATACAAATATTAAAAAAAATTTTAAATGAAAAAGCTATCTTCTTCGATATTGGAATGTAGCTTTTAAGAAATAGAAGGAGAGAGAGAGAGAGCAATCGTTTACCATTTTAACAAGAAAATTATTCTGATATTTAAGCATAGTCTATAGCTAAAGAAGGTTGTAGAAAAATATATTGTTTCGCTCACGAAACTTATTCCGCCGTTCTGAGAAGTAATAACAGTGCATCGGATGAACTAAGTTTGTTACAAAGTGTTTTATCTCCGCCTACAGAATCATTTTCCACAATCGTTTGCTGTCTAACGATATTTGAAGTGATGGTACTACAGCATTGAAAAACGAAAAGAATGTTTCTCTTTTGATCAAAATGGCCTCATTCGTCAAAGCAGTCAGAAAAAGTCTTGTCTTCATCTCTACTGTTTTTCCATTTTGGTTTTCCATCGGTCACGATACATCGCGATATTTATTTCTTCCTTTTAAAGAAATTAGAAGTCTACATCTATATAAACAATATTTTAAAAACGAGAAAAAAAAGTATAAAGAAATAGGAAAAAAAAAGAGAAGCAAAAGCTAGAATATATACTGTATATATATATATAAAAAAGCAGCACTTAGAAGTCTTCCACTTATTTTCCAGATTAGATAAGTGGCAATGGAAGAAGTCTCCAGGCTACAATCTATTTTATAGGCTTGGACCGGACGAATTTGGGGTGACGAAGTTAATGCAAGCATTAGTTTGACGCAAGATGTGCGAAGGATCGTCACTATCCTGACATATAGGCCTATTTCCAGTCGTTTACATTCGAACAACGTCACTCGGAGATTGACGATCTAACTAGAAGTAGATAGGACTAGTTGGGCACAAGACTAGCTAATGCCTGTCTCTAAATGTGCAATTCTGTACGTTTCAGAATGGAAAATTTTCTCGACGTTCTTAAAAAATACTCAATTATGATTTCCTGGAGCAAAAAGTTTCAAAAAANTTCATTAATTTAAAAATTGTTTTTAATCAGAAAACAATGTTTAGAAAGATTCATCACTCGTTGATTGATAAAAATTTTTAATTATCTTCTACAATTTGACACATTTTAAATTTATTAAGCATAACAAATTACTAAAAGAAATTCAGTAATCACGAAGTAGGCTATCTGACACCTTGTCGGCAATCTTTGCATATTTATACCCTTCGACACTTCAACTTTTCTTTCATAAGAATATTCATGTGATTTCTAGTCCATCTGGCCGTACTTGGGGGTGGTTGTAGAGTACGTGACTCGAACGAGTTTACAAAGGTATTAGGGACATTGCAAATACCGGACATTAAATCTTCCCGTGATTTACAAACAGTCTTTTGTTTGGCCACCCGTCAAAATATTTGTACAGCAAACATTATGGTACAAATGAAACTATTGAGTGTAAAAAAGACTCTTAAAAATATTTGTAACCATATGCTTATTTGTAATACAAATAAATTCTCTCACTAACTTAATCATTTAGACGTTCTCATTTTACATACTTAGACTCGGTTCCTTTGTAAATGCAACTCAGCTATTAATGGAGCTTCAGTAAACACTTTCTCCCTTCTTACAAGTTTTATTCACTAATTTTATAATAGAGATCTTCACCGCTCGTCTGAAGAGCCTTTTTTTTCCTTGTTTTTTTAATCAAAGCTCATCAAAATTCTAATTCTATTCATAATAAAGTGGGCCTAAATACAGATTTTTAACTTATATCATATGTTATCTTTCGAAATTGGTTAAGAGATTATAATATTATTTATATAGGCCAATAAAATTTAATTCAGAATTAAACTCCTTCACTTATACATATATATATTCTATCTAGTTATGATATGGCGTAAATTTCTTTTAGTGAATTCAGAGTCCCTTAGGCCTCTTTGTGGTATACTTTCACAAGCGCACTGTCAAGAGGTAATGATATTAATATCAATAGGCACTTTTGACACAATAAATAGACCTATCCCACATCAGATTACTGTAGGAAATAGGAGAAAAAGACTTTTATTACAGGACCCATGCGGCTTCTGTTTAGTACCGCTTGGCTACGCATGCTCGAGACTGCAAAAACCTTTCTCGGCACCCTTCCTGAGGGTGCATATTGATGGGAATATAGCCTATTGGCGATACACCAGGCCTTCATTTTCCCCTGTCCACTTAGGAGGTGTAACAGTGTATTTCACAGATGTGACGATGCATACTGTTCCATCCTTCATCGAGCTTTGTTAGCAATTCTTATAGAATATGTGCCATGTTAACAGGTGGCGTGACTTCGCACTAAATGCAGGAAATGCCGAACTTTCGATATTTTTTTTTAATACTTCGTATTGTAGTTATTGGCTATAATGTGTTTAGAGAATAATTTAACCGAAGCAGACAGACTATTAATAATAATTGTGTGAAGAAATATTTGAATATATAGGCCTATATACATATATATTCTTGTCCGGTAGTTTAATAATTTAGTTTTTCTGAATTTTTTGTTGAAAAAATTTATATAAAAGATATTAGTATAATATAGTTTAATATTTTAATAATTCGAATTCAAATCGAAACGATTAAACAGCATTGAAAACTTTGTAAACCGTCAATTATTGCTCGTCTGCCGTATGTAATATATCAGCCCGATTAGCTTAACAGCTTGATTTTTCTAACATGCTTTTTTTTATTTTAATTGAAAATTTTAGTAGAAAATACACCAGATTAATCTATTTTTACAATTTTAATAATTGTGCAATTAATGTGCTTAATAGGAAGCTTCATAAATCATCAATTGATGATCAATTCGTATATAAAATAGTAGTCTGATTAGCTTAACAATTTAATGTTTTCTAACTTTTTATTTTGGTTGAAAAATTAGTATCAAAGATATTAGATTACTTTATTTCATAATTTTAATAATTCTAGCGTAATTGATGCGTTTAAAGAATACAGAGAGCTTCACAAACCGTCAATAAATGAAAGTCTTACGCATGTAAAATACTCTTATTACACAACTAGTTTAAAAAAGGCAACTAATTTAAGAGAAAAAAAGAAAAACAACCCTTTCAAATAAAACTGATTTAACTTGAGTAGACCTATTACGGTCCATTGCCAAATCATAGTTAAACGTAGAACAACATCGACTAGAGACGAAAGAGAGAGAGAGAGAGAGAGAGAGAAAGAGAAAGAGAGAGGAACTAAGATTACTGCAGAGCAAGTCAATTTAGAAACATTGCTTTACTTCTCTCTCTTTGTTACCAGATCCTATTTGCAAGAGTCGGTCAAATATATTGTAATCGCTTTATATTCTCTTCAGAGTAATTACTCTATGTGTCGGCTAGTTAAAAGTAAAAGGAAAAAATCCATTTAGATAAAGGTTGTGTTTTGATGACACAACAGGTGGATGGATAATTTATATATTAAAATTACATCTATTGTAGAAAGTGAAAGCAGAAAAAAGTTTGATTGAAAATTCTCTTTCGGTTATATAATGCCATCATTTTATATATAATATTTTAAAATTGCTTTAGATTAAACAATTAAATCAAAGAGAGGAAAATAATTTGATTTATTTGAAGAAAACTCTTTAATAAAGCCGGACTCTTTATATTAAACTTTTTTTTTCTTTTACCTTCTTCTTCTTCTTCTTCTTCTTTCCTCGAGTTAAAATAAAATTTGAAAGAGTCGACATTAATAGAAAATTCGTTATAACATTAAACTAAACTCTCCTTCATTCTACTAGCCATCCGCTTACAAATCTCTTTACCGAAAACGATGCAGAATGGGACAAGCGATGCGCGAGTTCTAATTTAAAAAGGCTCACGAGTTCTCAAGGGTGTTAAAGGTGTGAGCAACTTCACAAATGTAGTTATATAAAAGATAAACCGGAGAATATCAATTCAAGCTGTCACTAGTTGCATAAAGTATAGCAGTTTTTTTATTCTTAAAGTAGTAGTAAAATAGCCAAGAATCTATTAGAATACACGCTTGAAACGAGATTGATAAAATGATGCGACGACAAAGACGATTTTTGGAAGCATATCTTCTTCCAAATAATAAAAAGAAAAAAAAAGGAAACAATCCTACATCCAGATTACAGTTTGAAGCTTTAAAAAATACAGAATAATAAATTCACTGACAGAGGGAAACTTTGTTCGTCCTTCTAATCCCTACATGTCCGGTGACTCATGCACTACCCCACGGCCACAAATAAATGAAGTGACGGAATACTGATTCCCTGTATCTGACTAGATCGATTCGACACCTGAAATACTTTAGTGCAACTATAGCAGTCGGACCGCTTCAAATCCAATTTTGCTACTGTCTTCTATAGAGTTACAGCCGGTAATACTTACCCGTCTCCCTTGCGAGGTTTGGATAACGATTGGTGGCCATTTTCTTTCAAAAATGTAACCATCAGCTTATACAGTAAAGAATATTTTGCCACGTTTTATTTTTAATATTTTCGACCTTTTTATATATAAAATTAACTAAAATTTAATCATCTTTTACATGCAAAAACCATATCTTTAACAAGTGGAATCTGTACTGACGTTTTCGTGAAGTTTTTTTTTTAAAAGAAATTCATTAGGCCGTAAGTTTTAATATAGAATTTTTAAATTTTTGATTAAGGCCTAGTTTTTTCCCAGGCCTTAAATTTAAAAAAATGGTTTTTTTCGCACTTTCTAGCAAATTTATTCAGAAATTACACTCGCATTCGGCAGATTGTATCATCTTTTCATTAATATTTTAATATTTTAGATGATAAATATAAGTTTAATCTAATATTTTCAAACGAATTTATAAGATTAGAGAGACTGAAAAAGTGAAAATTTTAAAAATATTTGCATTCTTTTAATTTTTTTAAAAATTTTATTTTAGTAATTATAAAATTTTAGTAATTATAAATTACTAAAATTTTATTTTAGAAATTTAAAATAAATTTTTTTGATTTTTTTTTTCATTGTTTCAAAAAACAATAATTTATAATTGCCGATAGTTGATTTAAGGTTAAATAAACTTTATATAAAACTTTATACAGTTTCAGTAAAGAGTATCAAATAATAGAAACAAGATATAGATAACTAAAATTGTCAAAAAGTTCTGATAGGAAAGAAAAAAAAAGAAAGAAAAAATACAAGCAGATCTCAACAGCCTGAAGCGAAAATGCTATGAGGACGTTTTTCCTTCGCAGTCCACTCATAACTGCCCACCTAACCCGGAAATAACATATTGCCAGTCGTCCAATAGATGTTTCCTGCAGCGCTCGATGTTGCTGCACTCTCTTCCAAAGTTATTGCTGTTATAACTGCGCAATCTCTATACAACTGCACATATGATTTTCCAAAAGTGGCAAATGCAAATTTTCGTTTTTTTTTTTTTAAGACGAAAATCAAATGATTAATTTTCGTAAAAATCTAACTATTGCATTTTCATTAATATGAATAATCTTCGGCACTTGATCCTTTCGTATTTGAATTTTTGTTTTTGTCTGAATATATTTAAATCGAGATTTTTTAGTAATTTTTTTTTCTTTTGTAATGTTTAAGCTGTGCTTAAAAATTAAAAAAAAATGATATTTATGTAAGAATTTTTAAGTCTTTTTATCATTTTTATTTGTTAATGATAAGAAGGTTTATACGTAATTGGAGTCTTTCTTAATNTGTAATGTTTAAGCTGTGCTTAAAAATTAAAAAAAAAATGATATTTATGTAAGAATTTTTAAGTCTATCATTTTTATTTGTTAATGATAAGAAGGTTTATACGTAATTGGAGTCTTTCTTAATTTATTGCCTCTTATATAATTAAAAATATAAGTTTTATAGGGGAATAACTGTGATAAAGATTTTAAGTATAGGCCTACAGTAATCGTAAAAAATTGGTTAAATTTAGAGGAACGTAAGGAATGCCTTTAAAAATGTTATAAAAACAAGCTTGTCAACAACGGTTTAGATGTCTTTGAGTGACAGGTAATCTGACAGAAGTGGAATGGGTGGAAAACTAAGAACGACCATTTCGACGAATCTAGATTACAACCTTAGACTTAGATAAAACTCAACTGCGGTATTTACTTGAATCGAATGTAGCAAACTTGTTGCTATATTTCGATCAGTATCGACAGTGTAATAGGGAATGTGATCGAACGTCAGAGTTTCTAGAATTAACCCAGTGAAGGAGGGATTTTTCAACCCCCTCGACGTCTGGATTGAGTAGTAAACAAGTTTGGAAAGCATGAACCGGTTGAGTAAAGCAATTTAAGTTTATGTGGGTATCAATAAAGATTGATCTGCTTGCTATTGTTTCCTTATGTAAATCTCAGTCTCTGTTGTCTCATTATTGATTTTACCAATCGAACACAACTGTGTAGTATCTCTGAAGGAAACTGCTAGCGATATCGATATCCTAGAGGAATTATGTTTAGCCAATTTGTTTTACATAGTTTTCTTTCTTTAATGCTTTTCTTGAAAAGTATGAAAATCATTAAACTCAGGTTTATAGAACCTATTTATTCATTCTTGTTTCGAGAAATCTCTTGTTTGTATTTGGTAAACTTTACCTAAAAATTTTGTTTTGCCAATCAGAAAATTATAGAGAATATTTTAATATTAAAATTTTACACGTTTATTTTTATAAGACGTTGTTAATATTTTAAAAATTTTATAACAGAAACAATCGTTTATTTGTTTATTTTTCCCCATTAATCAGGTTCAAATATCTTAAAGTACTTAAAAATTACTTATTTTAAATCATTTCGATATATATATTAGTCTATACAACAGGATTAAAAATATTTAATCAGAAAATAAACAAGGTTTTAAATAAGAATATTAATAACTTGTTTCGTTTCAACTCCATATAATTCATTTCTCGCTGTGAGCAATGAAGGAATGAATTGAATGGTTAAAGTCTATTTAAGGCAACCATAACCCAATTTTTAGAATTAAATACTCATAAATCGTTCAACTTACGTCAAAAAATTATAAAGCTTAAATATCTTGGAGGAAAAGCCAATTAGTACACAGAACATACTAAATCATTTATTAAATAGGATAGAAAACTTGAAGGAAGCAGACAGGACATTCATTTCTTTCTGAATTTATTGTATAAATCTTATCTGCCAGGTGTTTTGTAGGGAAATATCCCTCGGGCTGTGCAGGTCCCATCAGGGCAATAGACTGTGTTCCTACCATTACAAATTCTTACAGTTCTTTGCAAACTTGGATATCTCGATACCAAATTCTTTAAAAAAAATTCGAGATATTTTACTTCATCAAATATTTCTTTACGATTAAAATATTTTCCTACAAAAATTGAAAGAGTATTATTGATATTTTAGAAAATGCCATGTTTTATTGCCTTCTAAGATTACATACAAACAGACAGCCAAGTAGCGATTGATATCATCGTAATAAGCCATCTTTTTTTTAATTTAGTAGTCGTATTCCGTTGAAATTTCTTCCTATTTTTGAAGATTAGAATGCAAAATAACCGCATACGTTTGAAAATGTAGTCGTCTCTTGAATTAGATCATCTATTCTCCACGATCTTAAACCAGCAACAAGAAGGGAAGCTACTTAGTAAACATGAAGTGAATTCTTTTAATTTTAAAAGCACCAGTTCTTTAAAGGAAACACTAAAGTGTTGAAAACAAAATCTTACAAGTAACTGTTTTTAACAGAGAGTAATCGTTGTTAAAAGACAACGTAGAATAAATCGGATAAGAAAAACTTATGTAGTTTAGCGATTCATCCTTGAAGAGATTAATAACTTCTCTTAAAAATAAACTGTTTATCCTAATTTTCATTTTGAGAAATCCAAATCTGTCTGACAACTTATCTCTGCAGTTATCGGCTGTCTCCATTATATCCATCGTAAATTGCTTCGCTCTTAAAATGCATCGTCAGCTGACAGCTCTATTAAACTAGTCGTGACGTCATCTAGTTGGGCGGATCAGTTGGCTGAGCTGCCTCCCTCCCTCACTACCCGCTAATTGTTATGCCAGTCCTCTTCTACTGAACACACACCTGCCATTTCCTCACTGTCGCACCCTGGAACCATTCCAACACTCTTCAATACACGACTCTTAATAGCTTCTGCATGAACTAAATATAACATTTGTCTGACTCGCCATTGCGCTTGTTTCGCCAACTTTTATTTTCTCGCTTCGTGTGTACAACATTCCACTGTCGCTTTAAACTTTCAATTATCTTCTGAAGAATTATACTGAAAATTACTGCTAAAAATAATTAGATTGGATTTTAGTAATTGGCATGATTCGAGTGGCATAGATTCCGTTTATTTTTATAGTTATACAATTCACTTTTTTTGAAGAATTTCATTTAAACTATATTCTACCAATTTCGCATTACTTTTCAAAGTTATTACATGAGTATATTCAAATATAAAACGTCTAGTAAATGACATATACGATAAAGTTTCAAACTGATGCAGATTTTCTCATTCAAAACGTTCCGTTCCTTATGCTAGATATATTTTTATTTTTTCCAAATTCCAAATTTTTAATTTATAACTTTATTCCATCTTAAAATACTCCATCTGACCACCAAATTTTACTTTAGAAATGCTCCAGGTTAGATTTACTTTTTATATATATATATATTTTTTACTTCTAGTCTTAAAATTGCTCCAGATTATAAAATTTTCGGGTGAAAACTTATGGAAATATTCTAGAACCAAATCGTCTATTTCGATAAGAATCTAAAAATTTTTGCAAATAAGAATATTGAAAATTTTTCAAAATCCTGAAAACAGCAATATTTGAAGGATCTTCAGAAATCGGCTTTTTTCAAGTTAATGTTAAAATTTCTTCAAAAATTGAAAACCGATAGATTAAACTTTTCAAATGATCTCATATTATTATTTTTTAAATTCTTTTTAACTCTTATATATCCTCTATGGTAAATCTATTGAGTTGAATTTAGAATTCTTTCAGGTGAATTAGGCATTGTTCTTAAATTCCTTTTAGTTCTTTGTTTAAAGTTATTCTTAGCATTTAATGACTTAGAATTTATATCAAACGTAAAAATAGCTCATCGATACGAAATCTATTATGCTTGATTTTATAGAGAAGACCCTTCAAAGAAAAAAATTTAATATTTATTCTGTGAAAGTCATCATAGCTTTAATTGTACTCCAACATAAATACAACTTATCAATGCTAAACTATTGAGTTTAAAGTTTTTTTTAAATAAGTTATTATTTTATTAAAATCGTTAATTGATAGAAATGAGTCATTTTTCAATATTAAATTGTATTACATTATTCTATTAAAATAAATACATTTTAATATTATTGACAGGTGTAAAAATTGCAAGTGGTAAAGGTAATAAAAGAAAAAAAGACAAAACTGCCGATGCATCAGATGATAGTCCTACTCCTACAGCACCAGATACGGCGTCAACACCATCAACTACTGAAGAGCAAACCTCTGATAAAGGAAAGAAGAAAAAGGCAAGAACAACGTTTACGGGAAGACAAATCTTTGAACTAGAAAAGAGGTTTGAAGTAAAGAAGTACCTGTCGTCTAGTGAAAGGGCCGAAATGGCCAAATTATTGAACGTCACGGAAACACAGGTAAAAATCCGGTAATTTGTATTTTCAAATCAGATATTGGCTTGGTTATCAGTATTGCTTTGTGCTATCTTTGAAGTAGCGTAGTAAGAGTTAACAACTGCAATAAAAGTTAAAAGTGCTATTACTAAAGCTAAACTTAAATTTTGGTAACAAATTCTCTATAGCTACACGTTACATTTATATTATTAAATTAAGAAAAAAAAAAGAAATTAATTTTTGCATAACTTATCAAATTAAGAATTTTAATAGAAAAAGTATATAAATTGTTTTTTATATATATATTCATAAATGTTATCTTGTTTTGTAAGAGGAATAGAATCCTTTACAGAGATTTAGTTTTTTGAGTTTAGAAAGCAACAAGAAGGGATAACAATTGAGAGAAATGTAACCTGATGGATGAAAAGGCCTTCCGAGTGATTTATTTATTTTAGGTTTCGGAATTTAGATAGAAAAGTCTGAAGTAAATTGAAAGGATCTATTATTCAATCCCAGAAAAATTCCTAATAAAAAAAGAGGAAAAAAAAAATCACAATTTTTATCTTTTTATCGATATTTTACTTTAAAAACTAAATCCAAAAATTATAGGACTTAACGCAATACAACGAGAATAGATGGGCCTAGATGAATTAATTCACCCGAAAAAGATACGTCAGTCAATGGGAAATAAAAGAGTAAGATTTTCCAAATTGGTCATCAGATTTCTATAAATTGAAAGGGTGCATTTGCCAGGTTTTCCCTTTAATAAATCAATATGAAATGCTGACAAGTTGAAGAGAAATCAAGTGCTGTGAGACTTGGAAGTTGTCAAGTACAAAAACCAATAGAGCGTGTCTGTAATCACACCAACTGGGTGAACGTAAGACTATTTGTCGACTGTCCACTGTCATTACTCCAACTATACGACATTTGGGGGAAGGGGGTCCTCTTGCTGTCAGCTTTATCTATTGAATTATACCTAGCTCTGCACTTTTAGCATCCCAAAGATTTTATACCTTAGGTAAAGTTGATTAAACTAGCAAACTGTTTTAAAAGAGAAACTAAACTGTGACATCATTGTCTTCACAGTTTAGTTTCTTCTATATAATAATTCGGACAGACAACTTCTTGTATCTTTATCATATAAAGCTTTCCCTGTCATTCTAGATAAAATTTAACGCAAATCCTTTTTAATTATTACCATAATGTTAAGCAAATTAATATTAAATTAATATAAAAATGTTTAATTAAAGTAAGTTTTTATCTGGAAGTTTTTAAAATGTTTTTTTGGAAATTTCATATAAAAGACAGAAATAATTTTAAAAATATCTTAATGGATAACCTGGGAGTTTCGTGTATACAGAATTCTTTTGGCTTTTTTATATTATTTTAATTAATTTACGAATTCTTGAGAATAGAAAGCATTTCTTCAAACATAAAAGTAGCCAAATGAATTATAATTGGTAGACAGAAAGAAGTTTTCTTATTTCTAAGCTACTTTTACGATTAAATATGGCATTTAGCATTCAACAGACGATATCACGTATTTTCTCGCTAGATAATTAAATAAAATATACTTATCACGTCGAAATATAGTAAAAGAGTTAATAAAGAGTATTCGAAAACAAGTCACACAAAAACAGATTGTCTTTTTCGAGTGTTAAATCCTTGCGAAAAAATGTAGCTTTGCATCAACACAATAGTGAAAATCCTACATCAGAAAGATGTTTATGCAGAGAAAAGGGGAAGTAATCTTATATTGAGATTTGTGTAAAATGTCACCGGTTTTGTGCAGGGTGTAGATCCCATGACAGAAGATGGCATCGGGCGAATTCGCCCCCTTCGACAACATAATAAATGTTGGATGGAACCCAGAGCTGACTGTGACATTACTCTCTTCTGCAGGGAATTCTGTCGAGCGAGAGGAAAGTCAGAATGATAGCAAAGAACCTAGTTCATACCAAAACTCTCTCCTCTTCCTGCTTGATCTGTTTTTTTATTCTCCCATTTAGATAGCAATTCAATTTTGACAAATGTTTGGAGACAGAACCGTCCAACAACTTTCGCTTCAGCCTCTGTAGATGGAGAAGATCAGAGACTGCAAATCGTTATTTGGGGATATTATCTATCCAGGTGTCTGGAACCTTACATATGTAACGCTGGATGGATTCTTCCCGGCTCTAGATAGAGAAGTAAAAAAATCATTTTTTAGCCAACCTCAGCTGTATATGGCTCAAATGCGAAAAATGCCCAAAGACAGCCATGTGTGGTTCAGTTAAGGCCTCCTATCTTACCAAATGTACCGAGGATTTGTCTGTGTAAAAGAATTGAATGAGGGATTTGGAATGGTTCAAAAATATTTTATTTTCAGTTCAAAATTCAGCAAAAGTACGACTCTTACGATTTTTATATGAAAAATTTTATATTCTATTAGTAAAGGAACTGCTTTGACTGTATGTCATCCTCCCTGTTGTGCTAGAGTTAGACCAAAAAATACTGCAACCAGATCAAATTAAAATATGTGACACTCAGCAAAAATTGAAATTTTGAGCTAAAATTCTATCAATAAAAAGAAAAATCGGATCTACTTATCCTGTTTGTTTGTGGTAGTCATTCCATTAAGGTTAATACGATATCCTAATCGAATCTAGACACACAAACAGTTCAGTTAATTGTAAATAAGCGTAATTTGCAGATAACCATGAAGCATTATCAAGCAGAGGTGACTCAAATAGTACAATCATTATCAAAAGAATTTTCATATTTCGCGTATTAATTACATATAACATTATACCCTTAGGCATATACTTGAATTTAATTTAAAACTTTAAATTCCAATTAGTTTCTCTAATAAGATGATAAAGAGAAGGGACCAATTTAAAGCTTGAAAACATTAAAATTTTAAGAGTG
The DNA here is from genome assembly GCF_000671375.1 of Centruroides sculpturatus. Classification (NCBI taxonomy): domain Eukaryota; kingdom Metazoa; phylum Arthropoda; class Arachnida; order Scorpiones; family Buthidae; genus Centruroides; species Centruroides sculpturatus. The sequence goes on along the minus strand of NW_019385004.1, from coordinate 424,870 downwards.
TTTTACCCTTAAATGTACGATGATATAATATTTAATACTTTTTCCAATGTTTAATTAATTTTATAAAAATGTTATTCATTGTAACATATGCTGATTGAATTAGTTAACGAACATTTTAAAAATTCATATTTTGTAACGTACTGTACATTTTCAAATTTACGTTAAAATGTGGCACACATTTTGAAAAAACAAAATCTACATTTTCTGCAAATTTACATAACGAACAAATTCAGAAAACATCAAAATCTTTAACTAAATTCAAGTCATAAAATAGTTGCATTCATTATTAAAACTAAATTGGCTTAAATTATTATATTCATAGAATGAAAACTTAATCAAATAAATCTTAAAATTTTATTACTTTTATAAATATTATAAAAATTTTGAGTTGATATACTCATTTAGAGATTTATTATATCTCCTTAAGTAAATCTGCCTTTTCTTTGATACTTTTTATACGATAAATAAGCATAACATTACTTTCTAACCGGAACAGATGATGTAATCATCTACACATCATTACTTTCTAGATTTATGGCATTACAAAATGAGTATTTTTAAAGAAAATTCGACCAAGTTCCTATTAGTCAAACTATGTCTTGCTGGGTCCAACAATGACTCTTTAATGTATCTACCGAGATAATTTCCTGCCAGTGAATAAGAGAACGCAATTTGATGGAATTATTCCCTTGAATTTATTTTTATATGGATCAAATTGTTTAAAATTTGTTTACTTTTCGTTTTTATATTAAATGTAGTTTAAATCTATTTATTTATTTTTTTTAACGGATTTACAAATTATTTTGTAGTCGGTATTATAAACGCTATGGAGTAGTTTAAATCGTTTTAAAAGGGAAAAAAATTAATCTATTAGTTTTCTGTTAGAAAAACGTAATAAATATGTATTAAAGAATATACTTTATATAGAAAATTCTTTAATATTTTAATAGAATCTATCAGGATCTACTAAAACCACACATTTTGAGCCTCTCGCTCTTCTGTACTGATGCAAAATCATTCTTAGGAAAAGATACGAAGGTTCTAGTTTAAAACCGAGATTAACACGTGTGATATCACGTTGTTCCCGTGCATAAATCCGCCACTGAACAATAACCAAAACTTGAGGCCCCGAGCTTAAAAAAAGGATCAAATGGCCTTCCTAACCCTCCTCTTGTAGAGCCTGAGAATCATACGCTTCTCAATTATGCGATCCGAATGTCAAGAAAGCTTGGCAGAGTTTTAAATAATACAGACTTATTTTCTGGTTTAAATCTTTTTAAAATAGTTTCGACGAATATTATTAATTTTTTATAACAAAGTTATTATTGATTAGATAAAAATATAATCTCTGAATTTATCAAAAATGATTTTTAAAAGGACAAGCAACATCTTAGATAGTGGTAGTCATAAACTGCACCTGTAAATGGCTTTAATGGTGAAAATAAAATTTTTATTTTACTTTTAAAATACCACAAAATTCCTCAATTGTTTTTAATATGCAAATAGAAGAGAATATAAAGTCGATAGCTTCATATAATAAATTAATATATTTTTAAACACTTCTTTTTATTTCTTAAAATCAGGTTTTCTTTTAGGCCTTAGGAAAGAAATCGAATTATTATTATATTTATTATAGCAGAATTATATGTGGTAAAGTATGTTTTTTCTGTCGGAATAAATGTTTTAATTCCGTCCTTCATTAATAGAAAACCTCTCCCCAAAGATTGCAAGCAATAGTGGTCGAAAAGACATTAGGACAAACTGACCCCGTGTTCTGGAGGGACAGCAATGGTCGATGAAGTAGAAAGTATTGATTGGGTAGCATATAGAAAGAGGGACCTGACAGCTGAAGTTGTTCAGACAGATTAGCAGCAGGAAGCTGAAAGTTTCGAGACAGGAAAACAACGTTAACCAACTTAAGAGGGTTACTTTACTTTCTCAATCAAGAATTACTTTTTATATAAATGCTATTATTCATTTAAAGTAGGCAATTAGAACATAAATATAGTAAAAAACTTTAAAAGAATATTATAAATCTTTTGTTTAATAATTGATATGCGAGTTTTTCTTAAAATGTTAAAAGTTAAATAGATTCTTATTCGAATATATTTCCCCGGAGAAATAGCAAAGAAAAGAGGCAATTCGATAAACATATTCAACACACGCTTGCAAAATGTGAATAACGACTTTGATATCGTTCTTTCAATGTCTTCGCAACGACTCCGAATGTAAACTAGGGACTACAGGAAACAAGTCACGAGTGCAGCACCAAGACGAGAAACAACTGTTGCAAAGTCTGTGTTAAAAGACGACTAAACAGCGACTATAAAGCTTGTTTTATGCACGGCCTGGTATCGTTTAAAGGGTCATTGTGCCGATAGGACGTTGCTGTTTTCAGCTTAAGATTTTACACACTATAAAATCTGTTTAAGTTGCTGCAGTAATCGGCGATAAAAAAATACAAGATTTGATGTCTTATTTTTTTGCATCTTTCTTCATTTAATTCTAATTGGATGTTAAAATGACAAGTCTATCTTGTTAAAGGCTTGATTGATCTTTAAAATGCCACCCATTTAATGTTTAACGTTTATTCGTGCCTTTAACCAATAACGCTTATAAACATTAATTGCCCAATTTTGCTTAAATTTTAGGAGTGGTAATTTTGGTTAGGTTTTTTTTATTATATTAACGTTGGATCTTCTTTATTATCAAACTATTTATAGGCCAGTTACTGGTATTATGCCCAAGAGCCAATTTAAACTCTAGAGACTGATGCACTTTAGTCTAGTAGTCTTGACTAATTCATAAAACGTTATCGGGATTCGTAAGTCAAAAATAACTTTACAAAGACAAACACGATTTGTTTTAGTTGAAAACAAACAGAATCCTCTAATTACAGAGTCGGAACTAGAAGAAACAAGCTAATCTCACAAGTCAGAATTAGTAAAGTAGGCAGTGTCATTTATCGCAGTTCTTTGGCATCATCCATCGCTCGTGAGACAAAACAAAGTTGACTGCAGTGATCTATTAAGTCTTCCTTCAAGTAGTTACAACACAGGCGACAATCTCTATATTAAGCAGTCTAATGCACAGTCCACAACTAAAACACTTCCAACACCGCACCCCCAGGAGGAGGTTTAATTCCTCCGTCCAACCGATTCACTCTACCATTAGCAAGCACACCAAATTAAACCATTAATCTGGTGCAAGACTCTGGGTCTGGCGCCGCGCCTCAAAGACTTTAATAATCCAGCCGACAACGAGTCTGTCACAGCTCCCACTCATTCGCTCCGTCTCTCTCTTTCCTCGGACAGAAACACGTACGATCGATAACGGGGATGTTCGCTTGTAATTAGAGCAGTACCCGAGCCTTCTTATCGTCTCTCGTCCAGCCGTAACTGGAGTCGTGCCGCGTAGCAGCATCAACCAACCCCCCGTCACCGTCATCTGCCAAATGTGAGTCTTTCTGTATGTGTGACTGTCGAGAAGACAAAAAAATGGTAGGGTTAAGTGAATTTCGACCGATAGTGGTCTGAGTAAATTGGCAGGAACTGTACAAATTGCCCGCGGATGCTACCGATAGCTCTGTCTCCTTCCCTTCTTCTTCTCCACTTACAGTGAAACCATTAAAGTGATGAACTAGTGAATCGATAGGGCTATATACAGAGTGTCTCTCGCTGGTCTTGTCAACAACTTCACTCGCTCGTTCGCCATCGGATTGAGAAAAGTTATGGTCTTTAATCGAAACGTCCATGAAAAACAAACAGAAACTTTTCGTTGCCTTCCGGTGTTTTTGGCTTGTAATTGGTAAACAAATTGAGGGAAAAAGTATTTCTCTTTAAATCACTTAACAGTGTTTTATTAAAGTAGGCTACACCTTTGTAAACAATTCAAACTTTAACACACAAAAGCATCATCAGTCGAGTTTTTAGATAAACGAGATTGTTTAAATATTAATCTGTACAAACAAAACAGACGGTTGAATGAAGTATTTATTTATATCCGAGAATTGCATTTAAATGTGAACAAAACCGAATCTTAAAAGTTTGCCAAGAATCTTAAAACTTTCATACGCTAATTTGATCCTAGCGTATTATTAGATGGAAATGTTCCAGCATAGTAACCTACTACTATAGAAATGGAAAAAAATGAACCTTAAAAACTTAAATCTAAGTATTCATTAAATACGTAATAAGTAGAAAGTTGTTACAAAGAATTATTATTATTTTAAACAAATCTGAGTATTAATAATGAGGGTAAGGTAAAGTGTAGTATGCACCACACGTGTCTGCCGGTCTCACGTGGTGCTGGCAAATCGCCAATTTTCTCTTTTCTGTTTGGACTATGGCACCCGGGACTGTTTTACAGACAAAGAGCCGATCGTCTCTCTCGCCTCCGACTTGGGAGATAAATTTTACTCAGAGGGCGAAGCGTCAGATTGGAAAATTATCTCATCGGCCGCAATAGATTGTTGGAAAATGAGCGAGACTTTGGCTGGATATAAATCTTTCTCTTGAGAGGGTGAATATATCCTCGCAAAACTTTTTCTTTTCATTCGTTCCATACCAGACAGAAATGTCTTTCTTTCTCCTAGGAATAAAGTGAATATGGTTTATAGCATCGTTTTATTTCCATTTATTTAATGGCAATTACGGCGAAAGGTTGATGAGCAAACGTCGCATCTTCGACTAATTTTTCAGAAAACATTTTATTTCAGGAAAAATATTTCTGTGATGTTCCAATAATATGAGAGAAACGAGAAGCGTTTTTAACGATTTCGCCCTTATTTTTTTCTTTCTACATTTATTCGTTTAGTCTCTTGAAAGAAGCTACATAGAATTATTGATAGATTTTTGTAATTGTTAATGATAAAAAATAAGATACACTTAAAACTAAAATCTGTGAAAGTTATTTTATAGCAATTTATAATATGCGCTCTTACTTTTACATTATAAAATAAAATGGATTTTTGTTTAAGATGTTTATGGCAAATTAGAGAAGGATTTTATTCAGTAGAATAGAAAAATTGAATGCTTAAAAGAAATTCTTAAAGACCTATAGGCTGAAACCATTCAAGCGTCATTTTCTTTGAAAATCTGAACATCAAATAATTACATTCCGAACAAGAATCGCCCGAAAGAGCTGGTTCATAAGTCAGCATAAGCAAGAAAAATAAAACGGAGAAAAGCTAAGAGCGATGAAGAGAGCGTTGGGGGAAAGATAATGCGAACGTCTTCAAATAACGGCTTCATTAACCACCTGCATTGGTGGTGTCCACTTCGCACTGCAGGTAATACATACCTCCTGACAACGCGGACCGTTGTCATAGCAACTGCGGGGTGGAAGTGAAGTAGTAGAAAGATGGCTCACCTTGGTAACCAGTGGGAGGATCTGCTGCCGTCAATCACGCCACTTCTACTCTCCGCCTAACTTCTCTCTGAGTCACAGATAGGCATTTGTACATTAGGTTAGCTTGCGAAACGTGACGTTAGCTATGATACGAAGCACGCAATCAGACGCATCTGCCAAACTTGATGTCTGGATAACGGATCTCTTTGCAAGAAAGACGGCGCGATACATCGATGCTAATTAGACAAGCAAACGAATTAAAATTCCCTTTTGAAACGAAAAAATTTTCATTGGAGAGATGAGGAAAAAACACGTATTCTTTTGTAAATAGAGAAAGGGGAAAGTAGCAGATCATCGCCTGTTTTTAATTTAGAAAAAGGAGAGAAATGATTAAAAAAAAAAACGAAATTAGGTTTAAATAAATTGAAAAGGAAAGAATAAACCTGGTTGTGCGCTATTATACAGAGAATCATCCCGCGGAAGCATTACAAGGAAAGCATTCAAAAGAAAACGATGCTATAAAGTAGAACGAGGGACTAACACAGAACAATAGACGGTAGCAGCGGCGATATTACAGCAGTCCCCACTTCAACTCTCTTTTCTCTAAGCGATGTTTCGGAGCAACTCTCGGAGACCCGCCGGTATCTATTACTACTACTACTAGTCGCAGAGAGAGAGCTATCAGTAGAGAGACGGGATCCTTAAATCGTTTAGCCGAGCGAAGCCGGCAAAGAAGAAGACGGAGGAGGTTACTTAAAGCTTGTACGAACCATGGAGGGGACGAAATCGAGAGAGAGAGAGAGAGAGTTGCCCGGAAAACATCAGATCAAATCGAGCGAGCGGTGATGTTGGCCAAAGTGGTATCGATTGAATGAGGCTTTCAGCGTGCGACCTCCGGGTTTTGATGTTAGCGAATCGTGCTCGAGTATCTAGAGACGGCAATTCTACTAGTTTTCTTGTTTTCGTCAGTCCGGGTTAAACGCTGAATAAGCAGCTACATCGTATGACGGAAAGAATAGGTTGAGGATAAGAGAAAGAAAAAAACTTTCCAGACATTTCTGTCACAACCGCCTTATCTAGTAGAAAAGGAGAAAGGTCGGTTTTTACCCACCCTGCATCATCCTTATCTATCTTCAAATCTCCCACTTCCTATCAGCCAGCTTGAATGAATAGTCTTTTAAACAAGTCGTTTTAGGGTGGAGTTCTCTTTGTTCGCCACCGACCGTTGTTTCTCACTACGCCTCTACCGATTGAGGTTTCCGTTTCGATTTAAACGACTTGTTACCGTGGGCGATGAATTATCTACGCCCTTTACTTGATAAATAAACATTTTTGCATTTATGTTGCGACAAAAGACAAGATGACGCATCTCCATCCTTCTCCAATACAAGAAAACCGAGGCACAAACTAGTCAATGATTAGCTCTTTCTGCTTTCACAACATGTAAGGTTACTCGGATTTAAACTAATTCTATATCATCCTAACAATCAAAATTATCTTCTACTTTAAATTAATGAATTCAGAATCATACTGTTTTATCTTTCATCATAAAACTAAATATCTGCAGACGTATCTAAACATAATCCTCGTTAAAAATAATCTGGTGGAAAAGCTTAAGTACATGTGTTATCTAGTTTAGAACTAAATTAGTTGTGATTAGACGTTTCTAAAATGGAAATTAGGCATGCTTTGTGTTCAAAAATATATCAAAGAGAAATTCAAAATGTACTGTACAATACATATTAACTTAGCCTTAAATTATATTCGAAAAACATGAAATTATATTTCAAGATATAACGATGTTAGAATCGTGCATCTTCCTGAACATTTTCCGGATCTTTGTATCTTCCGAATCTCAAAAATCTTTTATGAATTTTGAGAATCTTATATTGTACTCTAAATCTTATATTTCTCTTCGAATCATGAGTATTTTACATTATCTACCAACAACAATATAGGCCGATATCTCCATTGAGAGTTAATGCAATGTGTAATATAGCGTAAATAAAAGAAGGAATAAACAAAGGTAAATCGCTTTAGAAACCATTTTCTACCCTATAAATTTAAATATTTGAAATTTCTATTTACCCAAATCTATATTGAAAACATATAAAATATTTTCATATTTTTGAAAGTATTTATTCAATATTTTACATTATTGTTTCCTTTTTTTTAAATAGTTCATTTTAAATAAATTCATCTTTCAAAGCAAAAACTGTAAAACTTTTCGACAAATTTGAATCGAATGATTTCTAACTTTAACAACATTTTATTATCCAAGAAATTCAGAAAGAGAGCGGGGAAGAGTAGATTTTGCTGCCAGTTGAAGTGAAACATTACACTTGGTCTTCATGTAGAGATTCGTATCGTTTGAATCAAGGAGAGTGTTCTTACAAAATCAATGACTGAACAATTTCCGACCAATTTCCCAGTTTTAAGAAAATAGGTTTATGTTTTTCAAATATGTTACCGGGGAGACAATGTCTTAGGTTTTAGCTTCCATTTTCTAATATATTGACATCTATAAAATGTAAATCCATTAGTCCCGTTCAAAGAAAGGAATCGCTTATAATTTGTGAAATAACATTTAAAAAATTAATACTAAACTATAAATTTTGACTTATATATATTTATTCTTTCTATATAATCGCATAAAAAATATATTATCCTAGTTTTTAATTAATTGATAACATTTCACATCACCCATATGTTAGCTATACAATAGATTAATGGACTTTCTAAACACATATTGATTTACTATAAACTTATAAATAGATATAAATCTGTATAATATAAAAATATAACTTATTATTTTTGAAATTAAATAGAAAAAAAAAGATTTGTTTATGATGAATCTTTTCTTAAAAAAGAAAGAGGATAATATACAAAATAAATCCTATTAACTGCTTACAAATTAAAGATGATTAATGAATTTCTTGATATGATGATACTTCCAGATAAAAACGCTTTTAATGCCACGAAGTTTTTTTTTCTAATCTCTGCCGATGAAACGATTAAAATCTTAAGAGCTAGATAATAAACTAAGCTATAAGTTTATAGAGTTATGTAACATATATTTTTTATGGTTAGGAATATAAAGTCAAAGAAAACGATTATCTGTATATTATCGTTTTGTTTGACTTTCAATATTTACTTTTAAGATTTTTGGATTTCAACTAACTTATATTTAGAAATTTGACTGTAAACAATAAAAATGATCATTTTACACGGATTTAAAACGTGTTATGAAACTAGTTTGGTTTTATAATTAAAGTTTTTAAATATTATTTTAAAATTAGTTTTATTTCGGGTATCTTTAACTTGAAATCGTAATTTTAAATAGAACTAGATGATGAAATTAAAAAAAAATAATTAAATGTGTCAGAGTACAAATAAAAAGATGCGATATTAAAATTATTTAAAACCAATTTTGTAAGGTTCAAGTGATTTTTAAATCACTCCAGGTGCAGGGTTGGGATTTTGAATAACCTCGTATACTAAATGCACTTTGTATATCATCCACAAAAAAAGTTTCTTTCCTTTTCCCCTCTGTATAATTCAAACAGCAATCTCTTGTATCTCCTTTCAAAATCTCTTAAGAGGTTCATACAAATCATGGTAGTATATTCCGTTTTTCAACGTTTCACTTGGAGCGAAATTGTGAAATCCAAAAACACTTTCAACTACAAAATAACATTCGGTATTTGTATACAGATAGATATCTCGCATGTACAAAGCTGTGAGGTAAATAAAACTTGAAAGCTCTATTCCACTTTGATGCCTCAAGTAGGATGAACACCAAGTTCTCTACGGGGAAAGAAAGCTTTTTTTTGTGTTTTATTTTAGACTTTGAACCCAAACTGTAAAAGTGAATACCGAACAGATTATTCGGTATAGACAAGCCGATTTTTATAAGATGTATTCATAGATTACAAGCAACATTTCTATTTTTTCTTCCTCCTTTTCTTATACAGGTAAAAATCTGGTTCCAAAATCGGAGGACAAAATGGAAGAAACAAGATGGAATCTCCAATGCCGAAGCAGCCGAATTAAAACCTGCGAGTGAAAAATCTAGTGGAAAAAACAAGAATAATAAATCTAACAAAGATAAAACCAATAACAGTAATACAAACAACAGCATCAACAATAACAACAGAATACCGAGTGGTAAAGTAATCACAGGCGAACAGCAGGATGTAATTGTATCAGCAGATCCCCAACCCGAATCATGTTTCCAGACAACGGAAAATGGACTATGTTTATCAGATAGCAGAGTTAAAAGTAACGACGCATACTGGTCTGCATCCGTATCACCAACAACTCCGTCTTCGGGGGTTCAAGATAGTTCTGTGGGTGAAACATCTTCCAATGAAGCGGAAAGGTACGTCTTGTCACAAACTGCGCTATTCGGTGATTCTCAAGAAGCGAGAAACGAAAATTCCGAGAAAGACTGGTCATCTCCAGCGACGACACCACCCCAAGATGGTCCTTCTACAACGGACTCACAGCCAAACGATCAAGCAAAAGAGGGATGACCTGAAACAGCATCCCCAAGAACCTTGTGTGCCTGAAACCGAGAAAATGTTAAAAAATCAGTTAGCATTTCACAAACAGAATGCAAAGGTCGTACGAAGGGATCATGTTCAGTCGATAAAATCCACACCTTCAAAAATATAACAAATAAAAATAAAACAACAATATTAACTCTTAAAATCCTTCTAAACTATTAGAAGACCCCCAAACGTAGAATAAGATATTTTAATTAGAAATTTTAATAAATTTCTATAATATTAGAACTTTTGCATAAAACAAAATTTAAATTTTGGAAAAATGTACTTACATTTTTTATTAGATCTTTCGGTCGTTTAAAAAAGTACAGTTTAGGCCAAAATAAGTACAAATTAACCTTTTGCTAGAATGTGAAACTCTAACGTCTACCGTAAAGAAAAGTGTCAATCTAAGTTGATGATGTCACGAACAGATCATCAACACAAATCTCGTTATAACGATCTCTTATATAGGCTATCCGAATAGTCATTTACTTCTCCCTCCAATCACTTCGCTGTGTCATTGCATATACCCTCTACCCCTGTAATGAAACGGGGAACGAGCACATTGTCTAAATTTTTCAAACTGAAAATCTTGTCCATTATAGAAAGAAATTCCATTTGTTATTTATTATTATGATAGTAGTTTTTATTTTATTTTACATCAATTCTGGTCAAATTATCGGAGAGTGAACGAACTTGATCCCAGTTGTGCCATCCATCGGCCAGTGTGTTCCAGCACCTTAGAATGCGACCAGCCTACATAGGCTCACTAGTGCCAAGTCCTCTTTAGAGATAGGTCTGTGTCTGTGTATATGTTGGTGTAGTTCGTCCATAATTTTCAAAGGGAGATAGGTTTTGGTTCTGTAGTAACCAACTACAGATGTCAAATAAAAAAGTATAAATATATATATATACATATATATATATCTATATATATATAATATTAACTTAAAATGTTGTCTGTGGATTCTTTCATCCGTTTCATTCACATTAAACAACTTTTATCGTGGCTTAAATATTTTACAAGATAAATGTTAACGTTTAAAGTAGCAGAAATCGCGATTTAACATTTGTTAATTCATAATCCTGTCAAATATTTCGTTTTATTCTTATCAGCGGTCTTAATATTATGACTACTCGATTTCTGTTTGTCGGTATTTTAAGAGGTTAAACAACATTTAAAACTAAAATATGAAGCTTGAATCTATAAACAATAATTAAGAATTTCACTTTAAAAGGAACTATGAATTATTTCCACCATAAAATAATGAAGTTAACTTGAGTTTGATCATTCGCATAATAGAGAAGCATCTGCTAATTTTTGTATCTCATAAAATAAGCTCAAAAGTAAACAATGAAGTAATCAATACTATTAAGTTCTTGGTAAATAAATAAATTTTATGCTGAAGAGAACTCAACTCGATTTAGTAAATGAAACTTCATAAAATAAACTCCAACTTTTATTATTTTAATTTATTCTTAAAAAAAAATAAGAAAAAAATACGTATAAATTTTTAAAACGTTATTTTAATTTATATACATTTTTATAAAGAATTTTCGAAGGTTGGTGATATTTTTAAATAGATGAAAATTGTAATTAGAGCACGATTAAAGTGAAAGTATTTTAGAAAATGCGAAGTTGTGCTCGTGTGAGAAGTGATGTGGCAGAGGTTCAGTAATGCAGAGTCAGTTATTGGTTTCAGGGCGAGACAATAAGTCTGAATCACTCTGCTATTGACAGGGACGGCTATTTGGAGACGGTCTTTCCCTCCCGTCTATGGCCAATCCATTGGTGGAACGCCCTTTCCTTGTAACAGGCAAAAACCCGCTCGGAACTAATGGATTCTCCTCTCGGTACTGCACGCCCACCGATTTTATATTCCCACCGTGTAATTCCCAGCATTCCTTGTCACTTCCGGGGAACGTTTATAATAAAGTTTAGTGTTTTAAATGGATAACAATAGCTCTGATGTCGAATGCCTAAATATTGACGCTCTCTTCCTATCACTCATCTGGAGCGTGACTTTTCTCTTTACTGAAAGAAGATGGAACGATCTAGATGTGTATCCGGAAAACAATGACAATTCCAATGACTCTTTGATATTATCTTAAGGCATTTTTCGGCTGATGTTGCTTTATCCTTCATCCGTTCCGGAAGTTAACTTTTGTATGCTTTAACACGAACGTTTTGATATTTTAGGAAGTGTCAAAATTAGTTAACAGCAAGTTACAACACCCGTTTTAACTCGTTTATTCATAAATAAAATTGAAAAATTTACAAATTTTAAAGTATTTATAACAAAAACAAAGTTTTACGATTATATTTTCATTAAAAACAAATGCAAAAATTACCGATAAACAAACTAAAAATTCAAGTAATTGTAGTCTAGCTTCTACAGTCGGCAACAATTTTCGCATAAATTTAATTTATTTACCTGATAATTGTTTATATTTAATTAATTTTATTAATTTTTGTATTAATTTAAAATATTCTTTAATCAATTAAATCTATAATTTAAAAATGAGATAAATAATTTAAACTAAACTGAGCCGAACAAGTCATTTTAGAATGTCATAAAAGTATTAAAACAAAGAGCGAAACATCAAATTACATATTAACTACTTAATAAATCTTAAATTTTATATTTAATAATTTATAATGAAGTTACTACTAATTAAATTGAACAAAAATACATTTTATTTATCACAGAATTATTCAATAATGTGTTTAAGAATCAATAAATAACTGAAATAACAAGCGGATAAAATCAAATTCGAAAAATACAATAAAATAGATGTTGTAAAAATTGTTACCAACTAACTTTAGATATAAAATACTTTTAAAGCCATAAATTCTTATTGATCATATTGATCTTAAGAACTCATAATATTTCTATACCGTAAAGCATACTTAAGATTAGTTTATCCTTTCCTAATCCTAGAATTCTGAACCTAGTCTTTATCGAAATACAGCTCTAATCTATATCTAAATACAAAAAATAAACAATGGAATTTATATTAAAGAAAAGTGATATATTTTTCTCTATAATTTCTAAAATATAATATAAAAATTTGCTTAAATATGCACTATATAAACAACAATCTACCTTAGTCTACATATATATTTATGTCAATTATTTCTTAAATATTTTTAATCAAAGCAATTTTTTTAAAAAAAATTAAGAAATGATGGATAAAGCCAATATGCTTTAGTTGACATTGCAATAATGATTTGGGCAAGCGGTGTTATATAAATTGAATTACTTCATCTAAAGTGTGGCACCCTTACTCCCCCATGCATGTCACTAGCCAATTACAGTCAACTAGATGGAAATATTCTATCCGAATTCATTAACTTTTACAAGAAGGTTGACTATCAATGAATCAAAAAATCTCCTTTAAACAATAACTTAGTCAAAACCATTAAAAGGTGACCAAATTCTTCAAAAAAATCAACTTGTTTGTAGACTTAATTCGCCGCTTTATTCAACCTGTCACTTAGATCAAGTAAGTCGATTTTTTTTTCTATTTAATTTTAAAGTTTATAAAAATATTATTTTTATATCGATTTATAAACTTTAACTGATTTTTATTATGATCATTTTCTATTAGAGAATGGATGTTAACCTTGAGTAAAAGCCAGTTTTATCGAGATTTTAGGAGGAAAAATATAATGTAAAGAAAAAAGAAAAAGTCTGGACTGAATTCGTAAGTATCATAATTTAATTTTTTTCAAATAATTTATTTTTATAAATACATTTTTCTCTATTTGAATATGAAAATAAAAATTCGCGAACGTTTAATAATTTCATATTTATTTATTTTTTCCCATAATTTTAAAGTAAGTTTTACTAAATTAGATTTATTGCTTAAAATCTTGTTTCATCTAAAAGAAAGGACTAATTGTAGCAAGATGTAACTATATAGACATTTTTTATTACTGTAAAGTGCTTTACATATCATTTATTAAAGAGAAAATCTCCACTTTAGTATATTTCGAGCGCAAATAATCACAACAAACACACAACTAACGCTTTATTTCGATTAAAAATGCCCCTGTAAACGTACTCTCCCGCAATATTCACTTGTTAACAGTGCAGCTGTCATTCAAGGATATTAATTTAGATTTTAATACTTTCTTGGCAATTTTTTATGTCATATCTAAACAAATTGTTTAAATTGTATTTTAATTCAGTCCATTTTTAATTCTATAGTATGTATGCGTACATTTTTTAGATTATAAAGAGAAGAGAAGAGGGGGGGAAATAAAAAAAAATAAAAAATAAAAAGGTTTGCCAAAACCAGAGAAAATTTTATAATAATTTCACGAGAAGCTACCACCTGGTGTATACATTAATCAAAGAGTAAAATAACATTACAATTCGTTGACTTTATACTTTCAAACCATTAATGGCAAGCATGGTTGGGAAAGTGTTCATCTTTCAATTCAATTTTCTTGCAAGCATCAAACGTTAAGCGAAAAGCTTTCTGTTAAATCTACTTAGGGATTTCCTGCATTTGTTTGTTATAACATTTCCTTCATGTAAAGTATTGATATTAAGAATATTTTACTGAACAGATTTTTCCATCCCCTTTAATAAATTATTTTACTTTTATTTTGAACCGCCTGACATCTGTTACATTCGCATCCAAGCAATTTTAATATTTATTAATTTGTATCGAAATAACTTACCTGTTGATGTAAATTTTTAACATTTTAATCATTTATTTCAATCGTTTTTATTATTATTAATGTTTATATCAGTGAAAAACTGTTAACGAATTAATTTTTGACGCTTTGTGGGAAGATTTTGCGACTTTTTTTTTTCCAATGTTAATTCTCAATGTTATATAATTTTAAGGAGAAATAGGAATCTATATAAATATAAGATATCACTTAACTATTTTTGATTTTTAATTTTATTTACGCTAAATTTTGTTTTATTTTTTAATAAAGAAGGCTTGAAAAAGTGCGAATGTTATAAGATAAATTCTGTTTCTTAATATAGAGTAACAATTAGGTTATATTTAGGCCTATACTCTTCATAAAATATAATTTTAATATAAGATTTTAATGAAAAAACTTCGAAAATAATTCATTTGTCTATCTATTATTTCAGTTATCTTTATAAAACTTATCCTAAACCTTTTCTTGATTATTAAAAATTATTAATTTAAAAATTACTGCTTAAACTTCTTCTTATCATTATAAAAAGACTAAATCTAATATTATTTAATTATTCTTTATAAATTTAAATATTATTTGAAGAATGGCAGTAGAAAGAAAGAGAGTGGAAATAAAATTATTAGAAAAGAGAAAGTGTCCAGTTGTGTTCTATTGGGGTTGACGGATTCGAAGCCCACTAAGTGATGGCTTGTATCGATTCTCTGTCCAGAACATCCCCTGTTTTCATCACCCCTATGGAGGCAGACCCTGCCACTTTTCCACTTCCCGTCTGGCACAACTACATCCGGCAAAGTTTGCTATGAGGTGTTGCTAGAACTTTGCTGACGCGAGTCACTTCTTTTGTTACATATAGTATTTCGATTCTCTTCTTTATATCCTCCATTTTTCTTATAGAAAAGTTTAGTTAAATGCACGCTTGTAAAATAAAAATAATCATTACATAATTTTCAGTGTTTTATTAACTTTTTATAACCGTATATAGTTTGATTTTACAACAATTTTTAAGCGTTTTATTTTATGTGAAATAGTGTGTTAACGACTTTGGCTCGGTTGTCTTTAGTCGCTCAAGAACTAAACAACTGTTGTCTGTCATTCAGCTAACGACAACTTAGGCAGAAGCTGGAGAATGTAGACAATGTCGGCGACTATTGCAGGATCTCTTTTCCTGGCAAGTATTCGTTAAAGATGCCGTACAAAACTCCTGACAGCTTAGTTAGGCTTCTTCTAGAAAAAGGAAGACTGATGTGTATCTAGAACTAGTTCGTTATTTCTTTTTTCTATTTTACTTTCCGGCTCCATATATCAAGTCCACAAATACCAAAAGTTTCATTTTCGCCGATTAATTTCTTTTATGTATGATGTTAACATTTTTAAACTAGACAAAAAGCGAGTTAATTCTTTTCTTGTCTATCACCGTCTTACTTGATGACCTAAATATCTCAATTTTCTTCTTTTTTATTACGCTAAACAACATATATTCTCTTTGGAAAATTTCCCAAAATATTGCTAAATTTTATTTTATTTGAATTTTTTCTCTTATCTGAGTACATTTCAAGTACTAGACTATTAATCAGAAGCATTTAAATCAGATTATAGATAAAATAGCAAAGCTTTACCTAATCTCAAAGGTGACTTTAGAGGATATGAATTTTTTATTAAAGGCAAACTTCTATTCGATAATTCTTTATTTATAACTCTTTTATAATTTTAAATATTTATAGCTCTTTTCTCTATGATATTATCAAATTATATTAGACGATCGATAAAATATGTTTCCTTTATCCATTCTAAAACTCATAAATCTAAAAAAGCTTGTCACTAATAGTTCATTGAAAAAAGTTTCATGCTGTATCATGCGACTTCGACTGTAAAAATTCTTATTAATAAATAAAATTTTTGAATATTTTGGAGTAATATTTTATAAAAATTACCTTATAATTTTTAAAATTTAGCTCACGAAGCTTAAGGAAACTTTATCATATAGCTTCTGTATTAAGAACATCGTATCGCTATATTAGGCCTATTGTAAAGGCCTGTATTAAAAGACCTACATATTTCTTATAGTGATTTATATACATAATAAAGGTAAAGCTATAAAATTATCATTAATATCATTCGAGTCGTTTAAGAATTGCTTTGGTATTTTCCTAACTCTAGTCTTTTTAGTCTAGTCTAGTCTGTATAGACAAAGTTTAAGCAAGACTTGAATCGGTAAATTCTCTTCCAATATCTTAGTAGGGGGTCTTAGGAAATCGTCCTTCCAATCTAAGAACCTATGACGTCATAAAGGCTCCTGAAAATAGAGAAAAGACGGACAAGCAAAGCGGGAGAATAAAGAACGGACCATTAACCGTGTTTACAGCGAACCAGTGAAATTACCTACTGGAATAGGAGACTATGATGGATATCTAGTAAATGTGGTAGAATCTTTTCGTTATACAGGACATAAACAGTCGAATTTTGTACATTCATCTTTCCCCGAAACGGAGGGAAACCTCCAAATTAAGTGAAGAGAAAGAGAGGAACAGGATCGAATTTGTTTATAGTACACATCAAAATTGAGGGCATTTTCCAGAAATTTTATAACATTTTTAAAAATATTAATAAGAATAAAAGAAAATATTGTAAAAAGTTACAAAATTCCTGCTATCTTTAGCTGAATAGACATAATTTGAATGCTCTTTACTAAGTTGCATCATAGAAACTACTGATAAAAGCCTTACATGTGTACTATTTATGGATTTAATTGCAGTTTTTGAATTTTTAAAACGGTTTGCGATGAAATAAATCGTTATCATAGCAAACTTTAAAATTATTGGATTAAGATTTCTGAATTTATTACCGTTTAATTACATGCGAATGTAGGATATTTATACAGAAGTTGTGGGATAAATAAATGACCAAGTTGCGTCAATATTCAGGCCACCGGTGGCCCTGAATATATAGAGGATTTTACGTGTTGTAATATTTATAATATTTATGTAAAACCGAGGAAGAATTTTCTTTTTAGAAGTTGCATTTTACAGCGTGGAGATAACTGGATTAAGCAGTCGAGGCACAAAGATTGATGAGCATCCTGACAAATATTTATTGCGAACCATCTCCCTTCGATGTAAGGGTGTTAGATGGCAAAGGATGAATGGGCTCTAATTCACTCGTCGATGGCACTGGCGGTCACTGTTGGTCGAGTAGCTTAATCTCTGTTTCTGATCAGTGAGCTCGTCCAGGAAGAATGTTAAACAGAAATGGAGATTCTCCACATTTCAATATGACAAGTTTGAGCGGAGTAATCTCCGAAGATTATTTAAAAGTTCTTAATTTAAAGCTATTTATAATGTCTTATCGATATTAAGATTTGAAAGAGATATACACCAATTCTATACTTTATATAATCGAATAACCAAACAGGCATCTTTTGTTTAATTTTTTTAACGAGAATAAAATAAGTATTTTGATATAAATTTATTAAATTACTATTATAAAATCCTTAAAATTTCCAGATATTAACATATGGATAAGCTTATAAAAGTATATTTAGATTAATGACATTAAATCTAAGAAGATTTTTTTTCCTTTAATTTATGAAAGACACAGGAAAGTTATGAAATATTAAATAAGTTAAAAAAATAACATAAAATATATTGAGTTTATATTTACAAACATTAAGTATATTAACATGAAATATCATTTTTTAAACAATAAAAAAATGCAAGAAAAATTATTCTTGTTCCTTCAAATTAACCTTTTAATCTGCATCTGTTTTGCAAAACGGAGTTAAGTACACATTAAACGGCATCTCTCTAAACGATTTCTCTCAATTAGCATGTCACATGACTAAACCGATATATCCTCGTCTTCCCCATAAAAATTGCTCTTTGAATAGCTTTATTTTTTTTTATTTTCCTCCCTCCGACATTCTTTACTTGTTGAATGTTTGTCTAATGCGATTACGTTTCGCGTTTTTTTTACCCCTCCTTTCCTCTTTCTCACATCATTTTCCATTTAATATTTTGTAGAAATTTTTTTTATTCATCGGAAAATATCTCTCGTATCAACGAGCAATTCAGTTGTTAATAAAGAGAATGGAGACTTGTGCAAATATTCAAGTTATGAGATGAGCATAGACAAGTGCTATTTTGAAATCTTTAATCTGTACAGAGAGACAACTCAAGATACACTCGACAATTTCCTAAGAGGTTTTGTCATCTTGTTCTCATTAACAATTTTAAATTGAGAAGAAGAAGAATATATACGTGACTGTATAATGAATAAGAACTGTAACTACTGATGTATATAAGGAGAAGATACGTGAGTTAACATTACAGTCCAATTTGTCTATATAAATGCTACTTCAAACTACAAATTTCTGTACAATAAATTTGACATGATCAATATTATGAGTCTCGGATTGGATGTATTAAGGTTCTTTATTACTAAAGTTAAATACATTTTCTAATATCAGATCATTGAATTCTTGAATTTTTTGGAATAATTTTTAAGTTTTTTGTCTTTATATTCTCCTTTAGCGTTTCGAAATTATCACTTCTTCGAATGGAATGGCATTAAGGTTGTAAATAGAATTATAAAATAATTTTTTCAAATAATAATATTTTTATACATTTCTTGATATTATAGGTTTGAAAATGGATAACTTAGTAAGTGATTATAATGAAGTAAATTATAATTTAATTGAAATAAAATTATTTAGTGAAGAATTTATGAAAAACTTGTTTACTTTCTCAGACTAATAGGATTTTATTATAACAATACTGTTCTTTTTTCTGTAAATTATTTATTATTATTTTTATTTAAAAACTCTAGAAATATTTCTGAAATTAAAATAAATTCATAGGTCTGTAGCATTAAAAGTTGATTTTTAATTCATCAAGGAATTATAAGACTAAATAACATAAAAAATTCTTTATTTTTAAATAAAAATGATAAAGAAATATATATTTTTAAATAAATTCGTCTTCTATTCGGTATTAATTTTTTGAACAGATTTTCATTACAAAATGCTGTAAAAACTATAATATTAACGTTAATCTTTACTTTTTAACCAGCAAGGCATTTGTCTAGTGAGTTAGAAAAATAATTGTGAATTTCATAACCAAAAAATCCTTTAGTTTCGCTTAAAAACTTAATGTATTTGGTAATAAATAAAAAGATAAAGCGAATAACCTGTTGTTTAGAAGAATTTTAAATTTATACTAGCAAATCTCCAAGTCGGTGCTTAAATGCCACCTTGCACTCGTCAAGTGCGTTATTGTTCAGCAATAAAATTTAATAGACATAACTCCATATTATTGAACAATACTGATGGAATTTCATGTTGTAAAACAGAAAGTTTAACTCTCTTTTAATCTTGTATATTTGCGATCATAAATTTTCAATGGCTTCTGTTTTTCGCGGCTTAGAAGTTCTTTAAGTTAGCACCTGTCGACGAATACCTTCTTGGCAGTTAATTAACAACATGGAGAAGAGTACTTTACGACCTCTTCGTAGCTCAATACAGTCTTATTAAAATATGTATTTTTCTGCCTCATCTCTTCGTTAGCTCTTATTAAAATTTCAAGATAACTAAACCCGGGATAGATAGCCGATTCGAACTTAGTATTTAGAAGGTTGGCTAATTAACTAACTAAAGCATCTCGAGTCGTAAAATATATATTGGATCATAAAAATATCTTATATTTATTGGACAATTAAATATTTGATTATTACCTTAAGAGAGTGACAAATCACTGGACTACTAATTCCAAATTAGAGGGATTATTAAGTACAAAAATGTTAAATATTATTGAGGCTGTAAAATAGATCGCTTTCAGTAATTAGAGATACTTTGGTATTATAATGTTGATTAGTGTCTTACCTCTACACTTATATTATAAAACGTTCGAGTAATAAATAATTTAAAATATTTTCTTAGAAAGTTTGCAATAAAACATTAGAAACGTATCTTTACTACAATAATGAGCTTTGCAAGATTCGGAACGAGCCTTTTCTAAACTAATAAGCTTATAGTTTAAACTATTGGAGCTCGAAATCGGACTTAGAGAAACTAAGTTTAATAATCCTCACTTTAATAAGCTTAAGGCCTAGAAAGATTTCTGATAATCTATATTCGCGATAAGGCGTTTACTCTGTTTAAATGGCAACGAAATGATGTCGAACCACTCTAATTTATAGCAATTAATAATCAAGATTTAATAAAGAAATTAAATAGTTAATTATTTATAAAAGAAAGTGTGAAAAGTTAGACAATATACCAATTAAACGAGGCCTTTAATCATGCTGTCACCTTTAGCTCTTTGCTCGTCAGAAGAGGGTGCATTACATATCCTCTAGCAATACGATATAAGTGAAACGATAAAAGCGGCAACGGTTTATGCCCTTTTAGCGATTGCCATAAAGTCAGAGCTTTACCCTCATTGTGTTTACACTAGCGACTAGGAACTTCCTTTACTTCTTTTTTTTTATTTCATCTTTTATTGTGGGATATTTCTACTCCAGAGATGGCTACATGCAACAATTACTTTGAGTGCTGATTCTTCTGGAAATGTTTCCAATCTCAGTTTTTAACTCGAATAATCAAAGCATTTTCAAATAAGTTATTAACAGGTCATACGAAGAACGTTAAGCAATTAAACACCCAGATCTTTATATATCATCTTAAACTTGTTTGAAGCAGACTAGGCTTTAATATGTAAGAAATTAAGGACGATCGTCAGTTTTTCCTTTTTTTTTCGCTTTTAATGTAGATCGAAAACCGCTGAGACGGCAATAAAGATGGCAAGTGGCCAACATAAATTTCAGAAAGAGCAAGTGGCCTTGGTTCATATGGTTTTACGTAATAATCGTTTAATATATGCTGCACAGTACAATCTACAAACGGTATGCATTTCAATTAAATATAAAACTTGGAAGTTGCTTGTAGCGAAGAGCCGTTTGGCCATTAGTCTGTTTGGTTCAATGATTACGTGTAAAAGATTCTGTCTCTAAACGCTACTTATCGATGGCGGACAAATAAAACTGCCATTAGGGTGGTTATTTAAAGAGCCTTCAAGTCAGCTATTCACTCGAGACTGCCGCTGCTCCGTTGCTAATTGTGCACATATGATGATACTACCTTTATTTTCGCTTTTAAAAAAAAAGCAATTCTTTATTGTAAATCTTCATTATTTTCCCCTAAAATTTATCTCTTTTTAAACTTTTACACAAAAATTTTTATTTAATATAGACGTCACTAAATTATATTATGTTAAATTTGGTCTTGCTAAAAAGTCTCCAACATGCTTTAAGTGCATTATCATATGCGTTCATTTACACGTTCGTTTGACATATATAATAAAGGAGTAACAGGTAAATTTTGACACGATAAAGTACTTTGCATCGGCGGCATAAAGTTATTTAAATTATTTTTATGAGAGTTTTCTTTCGTTTAGTTTTGTGTTCTTTAAAACAAATTAACACGCAAAAATTTTTTATCTTTAAATTTTTGTTTATGTTATTTATTATTTGTAAAGTGTGCGTTAACAATCTTTAAAATGAAATCTCTGATATATTATCCCCATTATGGACTATTCGTATTTTCTGTAGAGTAGATGTCACGAACGTGAAGAATCGTGTTTCGGCACGCAATTGGGGGAAAGTAAAAAAAACCAATTTGGTCAAGTCACCCGTTACGATTGTTTTTCCTTGTAATGAGATTGCAATTCGTTTCAAAATAATTTATCCTCTGTGTTATTGTAAAATAATCATAATTACTTCATTAGATAGAAGCAAACAGAATTCATTTTTTAAAATTTTTTTTAAGTGAGAAATTTCGAACAACTTAACATTACTCTTAACGCAGATTTGCTATAAACAAATTTTTTCCATTAAATTCAAAGCTAACAATGAAGAGAATAATATAAATCTATCCCTCAATAAGCTCTCGAGGAGTTAAGATATAATTAAATTTCTCCTTATCTCAAGTTCATAAAGATGAATTTTTTAAAGCTCGAGCTTTAGTTATTAACTGTCTATATTTGAAGAGTCGAATGTCTAGCAAATTATTTTCATTCCTGGAAAAGAATATACCTAGTAGAAAGAGGAGGAAAAGGCATCATTATTAATCCTGCCAGAGAATACATCCTCCGTTTCTGTGACAATGAACCACGGCTGTCTAGATCGATGTCAACCTCTGCACATTCTTAGCCATTGTCAGCAGATTTACGAGGGCATAGTCGGAATGTTTGGCCCTCCAATCACCACAATCCATTCTCGTCCATCGTCAATAAACCGCTTCTACTGTGCCAATCACGTGATTTTTTTTGTCTCCAACAACTTTTGAAAGTATTCTGTTGTTTGCGTCTCTATAGGCCAACTTATGAATCTTATAAATAATTCTGTAATTCGATCACAATTGAGTAAATCCAATGATCGGAATTAAGTAGATCTACCATGAAAGAATTTCATATCATAAGTTTAACTTCATTGTTTGATTTTAACGTTTACAAAGAGAATTTTATAATGAATTTTATCTTTATTAAGATTTCTTAATAATTTATTTATTTTTATTTCTTTAAATATGAAGAAAAATTGAATTTCTAAACATCAACCCTGTTGTATTAGGTAGTATATATTCTGTATATATATAGCCTACATACATTGAAACATCGTTTAGAATTCTCAAATATAGTTATCTAAACTTTACTATCATCTGCATTCTAATAACGAATTCCATTTGCAGTAAGTTTAATCCTATAGGCCACCGATACTTTAGCCTAATTGTCATTCAGTAGACAGTTTGACGCGTGACCCGGATGTCACCAAATACGACGTCTAAGTAATGTTTAAATCGCTATTCTCAGCCGTTTTATAAGATAACAGACTTTGACAAAATTATAAATCATTAATTTTTCAATATTTTATAATTGACATTAAAATATAAGATAATGTCATCAAGATTTCGTTTTGTTTCTTTCATTTCTCGATATTTATGTTCTTTATGAGGCGCTATAATTTCGATGTTTTGAATAAATAACTTGTTAAAACTTTGTACAGAAACTAAAATTTTATGATTCTCCTTTGACTTTATTCTAGAAAACTTTCGGCTAATTTGGAAAATGTCTGATAGGAATTAAAATGTATCTAGAGATGTTCTTAGGACATTATACTCTTGGGACGAACTCTCAGATTTGAAAATTAGCAATTAGATCGCTTCAAAATGGCTTATACGGTAACTTAGTTTCTTTAAAAAATTTATTAATTATCAACAGAAAAATAATTGTTCGAATTTTATAACTTTACACATTGCAGCTTCTTTTGTATTTCTTCAGTTTACACGTTTTTAATATTGTTTTTTTTTATATACACAAATCTTGTTAAGTTGTTAATTTATGTTTTATGGAATAAATTAAATAGCGATAACAAATCGAGATTTCTCATTTCTCTTTAATATACAATCTGAATTTTGTCATCATTCATAAAGTAATAACATCACCTTTTAATTAAGCTCAGACATGGAATGGAAACACAAAAGCCGCCTGCAAGATACACATAGAGTCTGTCAACTAAGGCACAGAAGGGGACTTTCGACGACCTCCATTAGACAGATGGTAGCGGTTAACAGAAGACTATTCCCTGAGCAGTGTAAGCATCGGTCGATGGTATCGCCCAGTAATCTCTTAAGCCCACTAAGCAGGCTCTAGTTGTGCTGAGCCATACGACAAAAGTGGACTGGCAAACGAAACTCAATGTTGAGCCATTAACCAAGTCACGTGATGATTCTACTCTAGATGGTGAGAGGATGTGGCAAAGTGTGTGTGTGGAGAGAATAGGAATTTTTATTCTTCCCTATTTTGGAAATTGTCTTCTTGGAAAGCTTAATGCCTTCTGGATGCAATTAAACTAAAATTGTTCGCTTCGAAATTTTTCTACATTTTTTGTTAAGTCTTTTCTAGTAAAGCAACTCTTTTAATTTCCTACATTTTCATTCACTAAAGATAATAAAACTTCTTCGTAACTCCACTTAAAACACCAATAAAATATCTACATATCTTTGTTTCTCATAAAAATAATAAACTAGCTCAACACCCTTCTCATAAAGCCGACTAACCATATCGTATCTTCATTATTTCTACAGATAGAATGCATATAAACGTAAAAATATAAACGAATTACTGTTTCCGAATCATTCTTTATCACATTATTATGCCCGCCAAGTCCTATGTAATTTTATATTTTGAGAAATCATCGCACTCAGATTGAAAGTCTTCAACATTTCAAGCTATCAAAATTTCTCATCTTTAACAGTCGCTATCACGTATCTACAGTAAATTATTTTCCAAAAATCAATTATAGTTAATAACTTTTAAAAAATATTTTCCTTTTAATTCATTCTTGGTATCTGCGATCGCCAATAGCATCTTTTGACCTTTTCGTCTTACTTGTCAGACGTTTAATCAAGAATTGTTGATAAACTTGACTTGTTCTGTATCTCAAAAGTGTCATTCCTCTTCTAATTATCCTTACAATTACAGAAAGATAGGAGTTCAACCAATATAAACAGAGCGAGGGAGAAACATGGCATAGATATTCTGTTTCTTAGAACTGTTTACATTATAAAAATCGCAAATTTCGGTTGTGACTCAATAGGCATTCAATCAATCAATTTAAACTTGTAGAATAAACTTTCGTTTAATTAACAGATTAAAAATTATATTATTGAAACGAACATTATTCTACACTTTAAAATAACGGATTCAATTTCTATTGGTGAATTTGAAATTTGAAATAACGGATTCTATTTAATTTCTTCTGATCAATTTGAATTTATTCTATAATTTAAAATTACGAATTCTATAACTGTCTTTAAATGACTTTTATTAATTTTTTTCCTCTTAAAAAATAAATCATTTGAAATTATTTTTGAAATTATTTGAAAATTTAATATAAAATAAAATTAAAAAAAAATATATTATGTTGATAATTACCATACTTGAGGTTGGTTAGATAACCTATAAAAGAAGCGGAACTACGCTATAAAAGTGAAGCTTATAGCAGAATTAAAGTCTAAAACTATAAAAGGATAATAGCATTTCTTAACAACGTAATGATCTTTAGAATAGGGTAATTTATTCCTAAAAGTCCTTCTAAATAATTTTTAGGATATGTCACTAGAGAAACATTAAATTAGAAATTAAATACCCCAATTGATTATTAATTTATTGATATTCTTTCAATAAATGAATAGTAAATTATATATTTTTTGCTTTTTGGTATTAACAAATTAATATTTGGCACATTATGGAAAATGGATATTTTCTTTTTATTGAATAAAATTATGCTTATGCTTATTCTTAAGGAGTTAACAGCTTAGAAAATGCTGAAAGAATCTTCAAAATCATATTAAGAAAACTGCAAGAGACACTTTTTTGGTCCACGATGGGATTTCACGCTGAGAATGACCCAATAAAGAAATACGAGAGGGACGAATCGATATTTCTTTCCCTTCTAAACGATTTCATTTTTACTCCACCCAAAAATATTACTCGAAATTCACCAATTTGTAATCTATCCAATTGAGAATATCTTAAGCAAAAAATGTACAGAGAATCTTTCCAATTCTTACACATTTTATATACAGAAAATTGGAGGAGAATAAATTGTATCGATAGATTTAGCCATGCGTTATGTGTATATATATATATATGGAGGTAGGTTTCGAGTTGCCATTAAATATTCCAAAAAAGTTTGAAGATATCAAATCAGAAACGCCATCTAGCGACGACTACTTTTACCAGGATGAAGAGATCATAGCTTTAAAGCGGAAACAAGCCAACGACAGTCACTCAGCAGGGAACACCGTTGCTTCCAGGTGAGAAAATTCGATTGAATAGCAGCAGCAAGTCTTTTTCCTTTACTTCTATCCTAGGTTCCCGCGAGAATCTCTTACCAACTACTCCATACTTTACAAGGCAGATTCGACCAATGCTCTCTCTTTTTCCAGCACGAGTATCTTTTTTCCTCTACAGAAGGCAACGTATTTACATTCGTCGAGTCGCTAGAATCTCTCCCTATCGGTTTAGCATTTTCCGTCTTGTATAACGGTAAGTGTTTCCGGCAGGAAGCTGTCGATATTCCCGCTATTTCAGTCGACACACATGGCTGGATGGTATCGATCCTTTACTTCTACCACCAGAAGTGTCCTGTGACAGCAGTTGATTTGTCCGTGGGGTTGAATGGGGGTTGGAAATCCTATCGTTTCGCCCTACAGCGCGTAGTGTAGTGTAACGTGGAAATTGCTTTTTCAACATCAACGAAAATCTCCCGGGGAAGGTAGAGACGAGGTATTTGGATGTTCCGCCTTGCTAGCCTCACAGATTCGGAGGCACCGACTTAACTATGGGAGGTACGCTATCATAAATCAGTAATAGATTCTCTTCCCAATAGATGTCGGATCTCTCTCTTGCACACACTCGTCACAGATCGATTAAATTGTCGACCGCAATGCGAAAGTCGTCATGTTAACAATTTGTTAAGTCTGGATGTTAAGGTGGAGTCTACCATCCAGTTAAAAATATTTTTGTCTTTCTTTCTTTCCTTTACACGCTCTAGTCCAGCCAATTTTTAAACATATTAACTTTTTACATTAAAATCGGAAAATAAATTTCTCAAAATCGAATAGTTTAACGTAAAAATAATTGTTTTGTAAACATGTCTTTTAACTTGTAACTGAAACTAACAATTATTTTAAATAAAGTATTTACAAAATAGCTTACAAGTAACCATTGCGAACATTAAACTAGTGATTTTTCGCATGGTTAAATAGAGCTAATTATAAGAGAAACATAAAATTTCTTTATTTTATTTATTTTTTTTTTATTACTTTTACAGATAATAAACGAAGAAAATTATACAAATTATAATTTAATTCGACTTCCCATACTAATTTATAAGAATTAATGAGATTAGTTAGTTTACTCGGGATTTTTCCTATCAGAAAAGATTACTTCAATTTTCTAATAATTAACTAGAAATTAGATCTATATAAATATGTTTATTGTTTGTAAAACTTTTAACAATAATTTTATTTAAATTTGCAGTCTAATTTTGTTATTAGTTAGTTGATAAGAAATTGGAAGTGAAGATTATTCTTTAATTTAATAAATGGTAACAATAAGGAAAAGGTTCGTGTTAAAAGTTTATTTTATTAATTTTAACTTTATTTTGTCTTTTGTTTATAGATAAGACGAAATTGAATATCTTAAACAAGCCTACTAAATTACTATGACATTAGATAAATTATAGCCTACAAAGAGGAGATAGGCCTATAGGGCCTATCATTTATATATAATAATTGATATTTTAGCGCAGATATATCTAATTTATAAGTTTATAAATTAAAAATTTGAATAATTTTGAGTGTCTTAAAGGTCACAAACAGAAAAATTTCAAAGTGATTAACTTTTTAAATCATTCTCTACACTATTTTAACAATTTATTTATTATTAACCACTTCAAATATATAATAAAATAGATTTAGATGAAAGAAAAAATAATAATTCCAATCAACAAATTTTCCAATGCAGAAATGAATGCGAAGAGCTTTTTACAATACAATAAATCTTAGGCACGCTTTTTTATTTACTAGTAGAAAAAAAATTCAGTATTCAGATTAAAAAACGGAAAAAAAGAATTAAAAAAGAAGAAGAACGGTGCATCTCCTTAAATGTTTTCTCGCCCATTTCCATAACGAGAGAGAAATTTCTGCGACGCTTTGTAGAGAAAACGTCAAAGGATTTACAACATGCTTTAGACATAGATGCTATGTAATTGCCATAGAGATTACAGCAAGACTTGCTTCGCTCCGTTTATCCTCGATAGCAGCCACAGAGTGCCATTGTATCTGCATTCAGCAGCATTCGATCGATTCTCCTATTTAACAGCTTTGTTCTGAGGACATGAGACACAATCAGCTTACCGCACGGCCGCCGGGAGTGACGGAGTATTTGCTCGGGATTACTCTGCCTTGTTTAGTAACACATCTTATTGTGCTTCCTGAAAAATTTTACATTCTCTTCATTATAATAAGCCTACCCAGGTTAGATTCTAACAATTGTCAAATGTCTTAGTTTTCAAGCATGTAGCAGACACTATTCATTCTGACTAAGTGCAGTCGAGTAAGTAGTTCTGCTATCTCTTAGAGCAAATTATCCAAGAAAAAAGATGCAATATATATTATTCATTGAAAATTTTAACCAAAAATTCTAAATTTTGATTTTTTTTCCTTTGATAAAAAGATTTATAGCTTTACATCTTTTATCATTTTTCATTTAAGTGTTGTGACTTTAACATTTTTAAAAACTTTTTCTTACTTCGTATGGAATAAAAGGTATAAGATCTAACAATAAATATAGACTATTATAAAATATTTTTAAAAAACTTTTACAGGCTTCTATTTAACAATATAGGCCTAAATAATAACTAACTAAATACTTTTTAAACTTTACTCGAATCGATAATGTTTTTCCGATATTTTCCTCAATCTTCTGTAAATAATTTAATTGATTCAATTGAATATCCAGCAAGACAAGTCTGAATGTCTATTCTAGTTAAGTCATTGACACTTTTTTCCCCTCCTCCTCCTCCTCCTCCTCCTCCTCCTCTCTCTCAATCTATCTCTAATCTCTTACATTAAAATTATAAATAATACCAATTAAACTTAACAACTTTAAATAATAATTTATTAGACATTTAAATAATTATTCAACTTTTTTTTGAATCTAAAAGAAACGTTAAAATGTTCATTATTCATTTAATTTTTATAAATAAATTTAAGTAAAGGATGTTATATTTTAAATAAAACGATTGAAACTTTAATTTAATAAAGGTTTTATTATTTAAAAAAAAGTCATATTTAGAAGAATCGAAGTTATCCAAATCACTCAAGTTACTTTTGTTTCCGGATATTAGCAGAAATGTCTTTATTGCAGATGTATTGATCTATTCTTATTCCACTTCTGTAATTGCTTGGTAATGCTCGAATATGGATGGAACCTTTTGGCAAACTGTGATGACAGCTGACACTAAACCTTGTATTACGATTCACTGATTCTCCGTTTAACTAGAATTGTTGTCACGAATTGCAAACAAACATCTTTCGTTACAATTTTTACATCATTTTTATCATTTTAAAACGCTTATTTAAATCTTCCCCTTTTCTTAATACTCTTCTTTATGTAATATTTGCTTTAAAAATGCAAATAAAATCCAAGATAATGCTGTTTAATTTCAAAATAAACTCGATTTAAATTCCATTTTTTTTCTTTCTTTCTTTCTTTCTTTCTTTATTGTCAACAGATAAAAGAAATATAATGTTGGAAAAAGATATAAAAATAAATTTGGATTTTATCATTTGGATGGACTAAAAGTAGATCAAATGTTACCTAGAGTTAAAGGTTGTACAATTGTTCAGACTTAGCCTGAGGAAATGTCTGTTCGCTATATTTTGTCAAAAAGAGTGTCTAAAAAGCAAGTTTCCAATTGATCTAGCGCTTGAAGGGAATAACCTGTCTTTGACCCGATGTCATGCGAGAGATAAACGATGGTTAAATTCAACTTTTAATGTCAGAATAGCCCAGAGCATATATTCTTTTCTTTATCTTAGTTGAATACGATGATTTGAGTTTGTTCATTCTTTAAAGGTTATATATATATATATATATGTATTGTTTTCTTCGTGCCTAAATATAGTTCCTTACGACAAAATATCCAGCTTCTGCTCGATTTCTTTAAATACATATAAAAAAAAATTAAAGATATTAAATTTGACTGAACTTTATTTAAAATTTAAAAAAAGGTAAACTTTCTAGATTTTTATTTTATTTAATCAAAAACTGTATATACAAATAGGAGTTTGCAGTTTTAGTACCGTTTATTTTATTGCGATATTGAACAATTACGTCATTTTTGCGTCAATTTTTTATTTTTTACGAAGAAAAAATGTGAAAATGACCTCAAATTGATGTAAAATTATACGCCGTGGGAAGAGAAAAGACTATTAAAAAGGTGTGAAAGAAGCTCAAAATCTTATCTGAAGAAGATCGTTTGAAAATAAATATTATACTTAGTTCTATAATAGGCATATCAACGAGTAAGTTTATAATAAGCTTAGACTCCATTATTACTCTGGCATCAATTTATTAAGGAATTAAAGAGCCATATTTGCCAGCTTAATAATTGTTATCGATCACCATCGTAAATTTAGGCCTCTGTTAAAAAGCAACCCTATTACACAGATCAATCAATCATTTTAGTTCTCGTCAACTTATTGATTAAAAAAACAAGAAAAAAAGAAGTCGATGATCCAAATATACGATTGAAAAGAGTTCAATCAACCCTATTTCTGTGGGGAAATCCCCCTTTTTGGACTACTTTAATTACATTGTACTAGCCAGGGAATTCCCACTTTAACGAACCTTATCTATTAATTGGTTGAAACTGGAGTCATTCATCCGTCTGCTTAATTATGGCGTGTAATAATATACTCAAAATGGTTTATGATTTATTAATAAAATTTTAACTTATTAATGTCGCGTAAAATCGGTCATTTTCTTAATAAACATTCGATACAAAACAGAATAATTATTTGATGAAGCGTAACAAGAAATCACGGCATTAACGATGCAGTGGCTATTCTCTAGAGTTTGGCATATTAATTTCCACGAGTAAAGGCATATTTATCAACATCATTAGCAATATTATTACATATCTAGTAACCAATAGGCAATAGCTTGCGCTTGCGTCACCATCAGCAGCAAGATAGATAGTCCCTCAGGATAAGATAGGAACGTTTGGCAGAAATGAATCCTACAGGAATAGCGGACAGCTTGGCCTCGGGCACATTGCTATCTGGTGTAGATAATTAGCGGGTGTCAAGAAAACGTTTAGTGGATCCAGGTAAGCGAGACAGGTGATTGAAAAGGGGGAACGTAGTTTTATCGGGTGGAGTGGATCA
Organism: Centruroides sculpturatus; assembly: GCF_000671375.1. NCBI lineage: Eukaryota > Metazoa > Arthropoda > Arachnida > Scorpiones > Buthidae > Centruroides > Centruroides sculpturatus. The sequence continues at coordinate 393,279 of NW_019385004.1, read as the reverse complement.
CTTTAACACCAGCTGTGCCAATGAATCTCTTGATTGCTTGTTGATAACGTATAGAAAACATCATCTGTTAGATGGTTACATGAATATTTATCTATATCATTAATATCCTCGTATCTTCTGTGATTGGTTTCGTTTCCAATCATGTGGGTAAGGTAGATGACCCGATAACGCGTTGTAAACTTGAAAGCTGTCCGAAACTGATTGCAGGCTCTTTCAAAATTACTTTTTTTTGTTAAATTAATAGTGCTAATGTTCTCGGAATGTAACCGCATATGAATATTTTCTTAATTAATTTGATATTATCTAGCAAAATTCTGTAGAAAGCTAGGTGCCAAAAGTTCTGATTTCTTGGTTAACATGTTCACTTAAGTTACTGCTGATCTTTTGTGCCTTTTAAAGCTATTTGAGTAGTTCTTAATGAGTTCTTGATCGCTCTGAGGGTTGAATGATTAATTTTGGTTTGTTCGTATGATTGTGGAATTCTTTGACGGCTAAAATAGTCTTTGATAACTCTAATTTCATCCGGCTCCTTTGAAGTTTTTTTTTTTTTTAAACTTTCAAAGTCATTTCGAATTTCTAAAACTATTTTTAAACTTCCAACATTAATTAAGTTACCATTGATGAAAAGTTTAGTTCTAGACCTAGATAAATTTCAAGACTTTTAGGCATTCTCGACAGTTTAAAAGCTGTTTTAAAACATTTAATTAACTGAAAATTAAGAAATTTTTGAAATTTTTAAAACATTTTAGTAGAATAATCCCCTAAATAGACAACTGTTTAATTCGTTCGTGCTTCAAAGGTAAGTATTTAAGTTACTCTTGATGACAACTTGTTCATGCTCTCTTGACTTTTGGTATTTATAGCCCATGAATGACTTCACGATCATTCTTAGCTTCTTTGATGAACTTTTAACCTGTTCATTTGTCCCAGATGACCTCTTAACCTATTCAATTTGCCCTATCGTCGACTTCTTAACCCGTTCGGGAACTCATTTTTTCTTCTTTTTTATATGGATATAATTAAACAAACCGAGTCAATTCACAAAAATAGCAAAAGCGCAGCAGAAGCAACTATTCGTGAACAAAATGAGATAGATAGATTTATAAAAAAAATGAATATTTTGCTAATTAGCGTCCAATGTTTCATTATCACTTAAAAAGGAACGATGCGATCGCCGTTGGAAATTACCATCGTCTTAATAAGCCTAACAAATCGACAAGTGAAAAGAAACAATCAACTTGCCGACTAATTGGCTGGCAGTACAGATAGAAAACTGGACGAGTTACTTCCATAGCAAAAAAATCTAGTTAATTATCCAACTACGTATATTTATTTATAAGTGGCCGTCGTTTGCAGGCGGCCTGTTCTGTCTCCATTCTTTTTTTTCCTACTTCCACATCCCCCCTTCTATCTTTTCCCTCCGTTCATTCCTTCATACGCCCCCTCTAGCCTCATTAGCTGCACCAAATTACTCTGGTCTGCTTGGCGTCGACAAAAATAACTGTCTGTTAATTGCTTTATGAAGCCGAGACACTTCAATTAAGTTAGGTACAGTTATAAAGTTGGTTTGGTCTTCCCCTTGTCTCTTTTGACGATTGAGATTCATACAATTTGACGGTCGTATAATTGCCGCTTATTCACCAATCTGCTCTACCTCCTTTCTGGTGTCATAGTCCCTTCATCCGTCTTCTTCTTGTCTTATCCACTCTGCAAGAATGAGGATCGTCTTCACAACACTTACCGTCCTTGACATAAGGAAAGAATTATGAGGAAAGACTATATGTGGATACAATAAGAAACATCAATAACATCACTTGATCCTGATTACTGTCAATGCGGAATGATAAATGTTAATGCTCGATCGTTTCCTTTACTAAATCTCCAATAAGCCTTTAATTGTTACAATTTTTAACAACTTTATTCGATCCTATCAGTTAATAAGTGCAAATTTTTAAATTTATATCTCGAAAAAAAGGCATTCTGGAATATTACTTAACTGTTACATATAGGCTACTTATAAATTCTTTAAAGTATTCATTTTAATGTTGAAAGTGGTTTTTCTAAGCTTAAATTATTTATATTTATAAAACCTGTAAGCTGATTTTTGATTATTTTTTCTACAAGTCATGAAAAATATCTATATTTATCGAGTCGAATAGATAGTTTTTATATTACGTTTTGCTTTTTAGATATTAAAAGTCATTATTTTATCTAAATTTACTATTTTTAATTCTACGAAAATCCTAGAGAAATTGGCCTAAAAAGATTAAATAACATGTAAGATAACTCTTGTTCATCTTGACCTATAGCGTTGTGAGAACTTCACATCTGCTATTGTTTCCAAAGAATGCTACCTATTTACTGATCTCTACTAATGCTAAAGAGAAGTTAACAGTGCCAAAATATAAAATAACTTATCTTGTTGAGTATAAAACACATTTAAATCCTTCAAAATGTCTTCCTTTATGACGTTAATATGAAAATTTTGAATTTCTTCCAAAATGCTGATAAAAATATCTAACATAATTAAACTTTTACGTAAGATAATTATTATTTACCATATCTGTGAAAAGAGAAGACATATAATATTTTTATTATTCGAATTGTAGCTTGTATTTAAGTGCATTTTGTTAATGGCAACGAAAGTCATAGGTCAACGAACAGCAGCAATTCATAATGATAATGTTGACTTCATAAACCCATTGAAAGGAGCATTAAGCTTTAGAAATTAAATGCCTGTTGTTATAAAACTTAAAACAGCTCTGTCAAGAACTCAACTAGATTAATTAAATGAGTTTTAGAAACAATTCTAATACCCTAAGATACAGTTTATTGATGACCTAAGGGATATTATGTTAACGCCCAGGTATAGCCTGACCAAGTATAATCAATCACAACTTATATATATATGATTGTAAAAGAAGTAAAGTATCGGCACTATTCCATCCTTGACAAGTTAATAGGTCCGTAGGCAACACGTTTAGTAGCCTTCTAAGAAATGTTCCTAGCATCTAAAAGCAATTTTAATCTAGAAAATCATCTCTTATGAATTCAAACAATTAAAAATCCTTTAGTTTTATGCTCATAGATCTCTTTATACATCTAGCGCATTTGTGTAGTTTCAACAGTTTGGCTCATTTAATTATTGTTATCTAGCGCTATCATCTTACTAATAAGCTGGACTTATTTACAAAGAAGATAAAAGCCTTTAGGCTTTCAAAAAAAGCTCTTTAGAAGCTTAGATTTATATACATTTGTACAAAAGAAGAATGAAAGATGAGGTCTATAGACTTAAGAACTAATGATTTTTTGTACGTAGATTAATTGTCTATTATTCTTCGATAGTTTCCCTGTTTTTTTTAATTTTTTTAATTAGCACGCACCTGGAAATTTGTAATTTAATAACACTAAATATATACAAAAAATTATTACAAAATAAAAAAAAATTAATCAAGTTTTTAAAAAATATTTTAAAAACTTCGACCGTAATTTGTATAAATTTAAATTATACAAAACAATTACGCGATTGGTCAAAAAAGTTTTTAAAAATTTGAACTGACAAATAAACTACATGACAATTGAAAGTATCGCCATCTATTGCTGATTTTCGTAAATTATTTTGTAAAATATTATTTACAGAATATTCAATATTGTAATTTAACTAATATCGAAAAGCCTACGCTTAAAAGTCTAGAATTACATATAGAATATAAGCGATATTTTTGAATGATATTTTGAAGGTCTGGTAATCTCGAAGTGCAACGTTAATTATAAAGGTGTGTTTGACACAGGTAGGTGGTGGAGTCGATAACTGTAATGGTTGGTTTGCGTGTTTGAATGACTGGTATATATTACCGTAGGTTCTCGTATAAAGGTGTTACATATGTTCCCGATACACGTTAACAGTTCCACGGTTTTAACTTGACTCATAACTATTTCATATGCGATAGGAATCTGAAGAAAGAAATGGTTTTAGAAGACAATCACGTGATTGCTCCTTTCAAACACGTTAAAGGCATAAATTAATGGCTTTAACGACTTAAAATTCTTTAAATTTATTTACTAAACAGCTTATTCTAAAAATCAGTTTTTAATTATGTTTTAAGTATTAGAACGTATTTATTATCTTCCAAATATGTTTTTAACGAACAAAATGAGATAGATAGATTTATAAAAAAAATGAATATTTTGCTAATTAGCGTCCAATGTTTCATTATCACTTAAAAAGGAACGATGCGATCGCCGTTGGAAATTACCATCGTCTTAATAAGCCTAACAAATCGACAAGTGAAAAGAAACAATCAACTTGCCGACTAATTGGCTGGCAGTACAGATAGAAAACTGGACGAGTTACTTCCATAGCAAAAAAATCTAGTTAATTATCCAACTACGTATATTTATTTATAAGTGGCCGTCGTTTGCAGGCGGCCTGTTCTGTCTCCATTCTTTTTTTTCCTACTTCCACATCCCCCCCTCTATCTTTTCCCTCCGTTCATTCCTTCACACGCCCCCTCTAGCCTCATTAGCTGCACCAAATTACTCTGGTCTGCTTGGCGTCGACAAAAATAACTGTCTGTTAATTGCTTTATGAAGCCGAGACACTTCAATTAAGTTAGGTACAGTTATAAAGTTGGTTTGGTCTTCCCCTTGTCTCTTTTGACGATTGAGATTCATACAATTTGACGGTCGTATAATTGCCGCTTATTCACCAATCTGCTCTACCTCCTTTCTGGTGTCATAGTCCCTTCATCCGTCTTCTTCTTGTCTTATCCACTCTGCAAGAATGAGGATCGTCTTCACAACACTTACCGTCCTTGACATAAGGAAAGAATTATGAGGAAAGACTATATGTGGATACAATAAGAAACATCAATAACATCACTTGATCCTGATTACTGCCAATGCGGAATGATAAATGTTAATGCTCGATCGTTTCCTTTACTAAATCTCCAATAAGCCTTTAATTGTTACAATTTTTAACAACTTTATTCGATCCTATCAGTTAATAAGTGCAAATTTTTAAATTTATATCTCGAAAAAAAGGCATTCTGGAATATTACTTAACTGTTACATATAGGCTACTTATAAATTCTTTAAAGTATTCATTTTAATGTTGAAAGTGGTTTTTCTAAGCTTAAATTATTTATATTTATAAAACCTGTAAGCTGATTTTTGATTATTTTTTCTACAAGTCATGAAAAATATCTATATTTATCGAGTCGAATAGATAGTTTTTATATTACGTTTTGCTTTTTAGATATTAAAAGTCATTATTTTATCTAAATTTACTATTTTTAATTCTACGAAAATCCTAGAGAAATTGGCCTAAAAAGATTAAATAACATGTAAGATAACTCTTGTTCATCTTGACCTATAGCGTTGTGAGAACTTCACATCTGCTATTGTTTCCAAAGAATGCTACCTATTTACTGATCTCTACTAATGCTAAAGAGAAGTTAACAGTGCCAAAATATAAAATAACTTATCTTGTTGAGTATAAAACACATTTAAATCCTTCAAAATGTCTTCCTTTATGACGTTAATATGAAAATTTTGAATTTCTTCCAAAATGCTGATAAAAATATCTAACATAATTAAACTTTTACGTAAGATAATTATTATTTACCATATCTGTGAAAAGAGAAGACATATAATATTTTTATTATTCGAATTGTAGCTTGTATTTAAGTGCATTTTGTTAATGGCAACGAAAGTCATAGGTCAACGAACAGCAGCAATTCATAATGATAATGTTGACTTCATAAACCCATTGAAAGGAGCATTAAGCTTTAGAAATTAAATGCCTGTTGTTATAAAACTTAAAACAGCTCTGTCAAGAACTCAACTAGATTAATTAAATGAGTTTTAGAAACAATTCTAATACCCTAAGATACAGTTTATTGATGACCTAAGGGATATTATGTTAACGCCCAGGTATAGCCTGACCAAGTATAATCAATCACAACTTATATATATATGATTGTAAAAGAAGTAAAGTATCGGCACTATTCCATCCTTGACAAGTTAATAGGTCCGTAGGCAACACGTTTAGTAGCCTTCTAAGAAATGTTCCTAGCATCTAAAAGCAATTTTAATCTAGAAAATCATCTCTTATGAATTCAAACAATTAAAAATCCTTTAGTTTTATGCTCATAGATCTCTTTATACATCTAGCGCATTTGTGTAGTTTCAACAGTTTGGCTCATTTAATTATTGTTATCTAGCGCTATCATCTTACTAATAAGCTGGACTTATTTACAAAGAAGATAAAAGCCTTTAGGCTTTCAAAAAAAGCTCTTTAGAAGCTTAGATTTATATACATTTGTACAAAAGAAGAATGAAAGATGAGGTCTATAGACTTAAGAACTAATGATTTTTTGTACGTAGATTAATTGTCTATTATTCTTCGATAGTTTCCCTGTTTTTTTTAATTTTTTTAATTAGCACGCACCTGGAAATTTGTAATTTAATAACACTAAATATATACAAAAAATTATTACAAAATAAAAAAAAATTAATCAAGTTTTTAAAAAATATTTTAAAAACTTCGACCGTAATTTGTATAAATTTAAATTATACAAAACAATTACGCGATTGGTCAAAAAAGTTTTTAAAAATTTGAACTGACAAATAAACTACATGACAATTGAAAGTATCGCCATCTATTGCTGATTTTCGTAAATTATTTTGTAAAATATTATTTACAGAATATTCAATATTGTAATTTAACTAATATCGAAAAGCCTACGCTTAAAAGTCTAGAATTACATATAGAATATAAGCGATATTTTTGAATGATATTTTGAAGGTCTGGTAATCTCGAAGTGCAACGTTAATTATAAAGGTGTGTTTGACACAGGTAGGTGGTGGAGTCGATAACTGTAATGGTTGGTTTGCGTGTTTGAATGACTGGTATATATTACCGTAGGTTCTCGTATAAAGGTGTTACATATGTTCCCGATACACGTTAACAGTTCCACGGTTTTAACTTGACTCATAACTATTTCATATGCGATAGGAATCTGAAGAAAGAAATGGTTTTAGAAGACAATCACGTGATTGCTCCTTTCAAACACGTTAAAGGCATAAATTAATGGCTTTAACGACTTAAAATTCTTTAAATTTATTTACTAAACAGCTTATTCTAAAAATCAGTTTTTAATTATGTTTTAAGTATTAGAACGTATTTATTATCTTCCAAATATGTTTTTAACATAATTAAAATCCTATATTTAAAAATAAATTTTTTAAATTATATTTTGTTATTTATACATTAAACAATTTTAAAGTGATATAATTAAATAAAATTATTATTTGTGAAAATGTAAGCAATTTTTTTCTTATAAATATTTAGAAAAAAGTTAAATAATATTAAAATTAAATAAGAATTTAAACGTGTTTACTAAATATTATATACATACAAATAAATGAAAGTGTTAAATATAAATATTGTACAGGATATTAAGTTAAACTATAATTAATATAAATAATAACGTAAAAGTTTAATCATCGATGTTAAACAGAGAAAGAAAGAAATGAAGATGATGAAACAGAATGATGAAACTGCAAAGTATCGTACCTAAAGGGAAAAGAGAGTGATTAATGAATAGTCAAAAAAGATACAAACAAATGGACAAAAGTACTAAATGGCAAAAAGACACTGAGTAAGGAAGGTAAAGAGAGAGAGCAGCAGAGAGAAGCAAACTCAGACAGTTTTGCGATTTTTGCGTGGTCTGCAGATAGCCTCAGTTCTTTTCTTTGTCATAATAGCCTATTAAACGAGGCCCCAAAGTAATTTGTACAGCGGGGTTGAGTTAGTAATCGATACAAGCCGGCGGCTTGTTCTGCATTGCCCATTACAATCACATGTATATGGTTGTGTTTTAGTGGCTAGCTAAACTCAATAATGATATATAGTGGTTCTCCGTCGTTCGTTTCTACTTACTCTAAAGAGAAAAACAGATGTTTACAACGATCACTTCAAAAGAAGAAGAAGAAGAAAAAAAAATAATAATAAAAAAAAATCCGAGGAAGGGGGGTGAGTAGTACTCTCGCCTCGAATCAGTCAAGCGATAAAACATTGCTGCTGTGGTAGTGTTTAGCCAGTGGCAATGTTATGAGTGTGGCGATGGCTGAATCGAAATTGTATCGTTAAAATAGTCAGCGATAAAAATGTAGCAAGAGTTGAATTGCGGTTGTATTGACAATGATCGTAAAGGAGAAAGTCAAATCGTTTCTTTCAAAAATAAACGACATCGCAGTTTGCAAACCCCCTCTCAAAAAATATCCTTATTCGTTATTTGCAAACGTTACCAATGTTGTTTAATTTATTGGAATGTAGGCTATTTATTGTTATCATTTTTAATATTTTTCAATTGTTTGGAAGAGTTTTTTTCTTTAATAATATTTATTATTTTATTTTCGTGCATTTCTTTACGACTTTTGCGCTCCATTTATAGGGATTTATAGAACGATCAACTACTGTTTTGATGGATTTATAATGAGAAAAAATGATAATTTCTTAAATTTAATTTAAATTTTTATTTGAATTAATCGTGTAAATCAATAAAAATAATTCGAATGATATATTATAACGTTTACACAATCAAAATTATCAAAAATTATCATACAATTAATAGTTTAAAATCATTCCAAATTTGTGTAAAGATAATTATAAAAATGTAGGAAAAATAACTAGTAAAAATCACAATAATTCGAAAAATGACAATTAAAAAAACGGTAACAAATTACAAAAGGAGTAACTGTTGAAATGATTCCTGCAGTCCATGATTTATTCAAACATTATACCTAATTACTCCGCTTGCCTATGATAATGTCTGTGACGTAAGGACGGCAGTGCATTAACACTTGTTAATTAGGTAACCACCCACACGCCGGCGGCAAGTTCATTTGGCAACACGGGAGGGTGGCCACGCAATTCTGGGGTGGCAGCACGACAGGGATAGTTCATTGTGTAGACGAGGTGAAAGCACAGCTTAGAGGGGGGACTTTTGTCAATATGATTGTTTATAAACATTTTAACCACTAAATTGCTCACGATATCAAACGGCTCTTCTATCTTCGACACACGAAAACATCCCAAAAGCTTTGATAATTATACTTAAATGTGACATACTTTTTCATCGAGAGTCTTTTTAGAATAAAAGAAGAAAAAAAAACTATAATGACATAATTAAAAAGCTATTTTTAATAATCGACGAGAGGAGAGAGAGGGAGGGGAGGAGAATTTTAAAATTCTCTTCACAAACCAGTTACGAGTGTTATGGGGATTTTAATTTAGTATGAAAATATAAAAAAAAAGACACTCTCTAGAGAGGTAAAAAAAAAAGAGCAGAAAAATAAGCAATTATCAAGGCGCAAAATTGTCTTGAAATTCTCTTCAAAGGCACGGCCCGTTAAAAACGGATTTGTCTAGTTAAAGGAAACCGTTTAAGCCGAACTCTTAAAGTGGCACGCGTGCTTTTTTTTCAACCTCCTCCGCCACCTCCACCACCTCCTCCTCCTCCTCCTCTTCTTTCTTTAGCAGTTCCTCTTTTTCTCCTACTTTCATAAATAAAGGGAATTAGTCGGAGCATCTGCTAGAAAAACACCGGGAGAAAAAGAAACCATAAAAAAAATGCCTTTAGGAAGACGAATTTTACTTAATAGCTTTGAGATGAGTCATTTGTGGCATAGGTTACAGCACTGTGCATCGTTGGAGAAGGGAGAAGCGAAGTAATCGATATTAACAGAGAGCAGAGACAACGAGAATGATAAGAAGCCATTAATGGCGGGTAGCTATTCATTATCTTTCAATAGCTAGGATGGATTTTTTTTATTTTATTTTATTTTAGTTTTTTTTTTTGTTCGTTCGTTTCTACCCCCTCACCGAAATGACGTCATTGCTAGAAGGAAGATAGTTATCTTATTTGATGAGTTTACACTCGTCTATCGGATATAAAACGATAAAAATGTAATATAATTGCACCGATTCGGTTATAATCTGTCAACAGTTCATGGATAAACTTTATTATTTTTTTTAAATAATTGTTTATTTTGATAAATTGTTGCTTTTAAAACTTTATTCTTTTAATTAATTATTATTGTTAAGTAACTTGTTGTTAATTTATTGATTTTTTTTTCGCTGCATCCTGAGCTTAAATCCTTGTTTTAAATTGATTTAATATAAGAATAATTAAGAATAAAATGAATAAAATAAATTTATTATAGAAAAAAAGTAATGAAAAAAATAAACCAATTCAGTTCAAATTATTTGAAAAATTTATTTTAAAAAAGTTAAAGTGGAAATAAGAAAATCGTTCTAATTTCTTTAATATATTATTTTTTCCCGTTTTCCTATGTCTTTAGTTATATTGTAAAATGTTTTTTAATTTTAATTCAATTTATGCTTATTCAAAATTTTTATTTTATAACTTTAATTATAGAGTAAATTTATGTCATAAAATTAGAAATAATCCCTTCACTCGAAGTTTGTTTACTTGTATTTTTGAAAACAAAATAATAGAATTCTATAAACAAAATGGAGGCCTGTACCGTCCATGCTTGTATTTATGCCTATTTTTGCTTTAAAAAAACACACTCCTCCGACTTATATATCCGCAAATTTATGCTTTAAAAATGCCTTAAACTTAGGCGCATAAGTTTAAATCTATGAACATAAAGATAAATTTACAGGCATTAGATAATAAGTAAGCATCTTCTCTTCTTTAATATGACGAATAAAATTAAATCAATTTATTTAGCAAAGATTAAGAATATAAATGATTACTTTTAAGAAAAAAGTTTAAAATTTAGTAAGAAATAAGCATTAAAAAGCAATAAAAATTGTATCTAAAGAATATTTTAATTAACTTCAGCATAAAAGCGAAGTAAAGTATCAGCAATTTATGATAGATTTGCTTTATAAGTGTAGCCAATTAAGTCATCATCACAAATCGCCAGTATGATAAGTTAATTAAATAGTCCGATGAATCTCTTGGCTTCTATTAAATCTCATTATATATATTATATATATGTATTTTTTCTTCTTTTTCTTGAAGTGAAGCTTCTAAATTAAGTTCGGGATAAACTATACGATACCATTTATATTAATAAAAAAGAAACAGTGTTGAAAAATTAAAGTGGTCACCGCAGGGCAAGTCATTGCCGACAGTCAATAACGGTCGCTGATCACGTGACTCAATGGGCATCACGTAAACCTATCATCAAAGTACTTTTAAAGGAAGCCAGTCGATAGATCTGATATATTATACATACTCTTACATAATAGAATGTTCTTCTATGGTCAATCTTTGCCAAGAATAAAATGGTTTGTGTACGTGTCTTCTTTAGATGTGTTTCCGAGATGGACGAGTTTAAATTCTCAGTTCAGAAACTTGACACTTTCTTATAAATATTTTATTAAATAATAATTCTTTTATATATATGTATATATATATAACTTATTTAAAATATATATATATGTATATGAAATCCTTTTTAAAATAATATTTAAGCAAATTCTTGAGAACAATAAGCAAATAATTACTAGTATTTAATAAGCTTTTTAACAATAGAGTCTGGTTTTTTAAGCACAATAAAATTGCTATAAACTCATTTTTATAGAATTCATTACTTAAAACAATTAGTAGACTATATAATTATTCGAAGCAATTTTTGTGATTAAATTGTTGTTACTATCCATTATATAATCACTTTTATAGAGAAGATAGGAATCAATTTTTATTATTTTAAAGCTCATTTTAATTAAAATTAACTTATATAAAATATATAACTAAACTTTTATAGCACTTTGAATAATATAAAAACAGAGTTAGAGTGTTTTTTATTATATTTCTTATACTTAAAGAGATAGAATGTATTATTTAAGGCCCATTAAGTCTTTATTTATCGTTCGTTACTTTCTCAACAATTTACTTGATTACTTTTAAATTATTGGAAATTTAGTTCAATGTTATTTTAATACATTTAAATCTTAAGATCTGATCGATTCGGAGTATCAGTTTTATAAATATGTTATCAATTGAATGGCAGAAAAGATGAAAGTTATCATCCCGTTCATCCTATATTCGGAGAAATTCAGGAATTCCTGCTTCCTCCATTGGACTATTCGGATTCCATGTTTCCTCTACCGATGTTCCGCTACCTTTTCCAAAAGTCCATTATCAAATTTTCGTCTTTCCGCCTGGTAGAAAGCTATTGGTTGGAATCTCTCAAGAGGAAGTGGTCTTGATTACAATACAATGAGAACAATGAAGACGTCCAAAGTCTGAAATAATCAAGTGATTGTCAGCAGCAAATCTACTCTCCCATCTCTTGGAATTCCATCCAGAACTGTTCTTAACAAGCCAGATATGGATAAATAAGAAGAGAAATTCGGAATAGAAAATTGTTCCATACGGACATTGGTCACGTGATATTGTCCATAAAACATGTCTATGCCCCCCGGGGAACAGATCTAATGACGTTTTGGTTGGAATCATTTGGTGACAAGAAAGAGGTTTGCTGCTGCATCTATTTGTTTTGCTATCTTCACTGATTTCGTGTGTTGAATCTCCATCATTTTGATACTCGATTGACATTCCGAACACGAATGTTTCGTTCCGAATTATAAATTAATTTTAAAGCCTACTTTTACCTTAAGGCCTCTTGTTTATATTTAGTCAACTTAGCAATTTAAAAATCCACCTTTTTTTTTTAGAATTTAATGTATCGCTAATAAGGTACATTTACCGGTTTTTAATCTCTTTGTTTTCCTTGCCTTTACACGGTTTAACTCGATAAATTTAAAAATAAATAAAAACGTTAATAATTATTTTTATTCAAATATATTTTTAATAAAATATTTTAAAATTTTAAAAGAGAAAATTATTTAATTTTATAATTAAAATTCCGAGTCAAACTCAATGATTGTTGATAAAAGCTGCAACAAAATCAAACGGAACAAGTTTAATGTCAAGTTAAAATTGAATAAAAATCAAATGTGACTTATCTTAATTATGATTTTATCTAAAATATGACATGACGTAACAATGTTTTTGACTGAAACGTGACAAAGTTCGGTAAAGCGTATAATTTGACAATTTAGTTCGGTTGAACTGTCATGCAAAAAATCGATGATGCCATAATAAAGGTTTCCAACGAATTAATAAAATTTTCAAGAATAATTCTTCTTTTCTACTTCTAGCAAACCCCGAAAAAACTTATATTTTTCCTTGGGTTTTTTTGAATAAATTTGTATTTAGCGGCACGGAAATTTGACAGTTTTACACCAAAATTTTAAGTAGGACTTTAAAAAAATTTTTTAAAAATTTTAGTTTTATATATATTTTATATATATAAAACTTGTGAAACGAGTAGTTTCAAGTTCATAGAAATAGATAAAAATCAAAAATCGTCAGACTTTTACAAAATTTTCTGAAAAACCAATGCTACAAATGGAAGGGAGAAAAAAAAAGGAATTTAGTAAAGTTTAAAAGCCACAAGAAGAGTACATCTTGAAAGCTATAAATAGTTTGGCATTTATCGACATGGCAGTAGGAAAAGATGCGATAAAGAGTGGACCAAAAAACTTTTAAGCACTGCTACACTACTTCATCGTCCATTGCAAAACTGGTGGACTGTCAGCACAAGACGACATGCGGGCAGTAGTAAACGACTTTACCAACATTTCGATCATAGATCGCCGGTTGTATTTTCTTTAACGTCCACTCTAAGAGGATCAAATGGGTAGAGTTAGAACATCCGACTCTCTAACCTGTCTTCTGCAGTCTTCTACTACACAGGTATTAAGAAAAATGGAAGTTACGTGTCGTACCTATCTTCCCATTTCTCAAAGATCAAACGACGGATTTGGAAAGTCTTTATTCCTGAGCATTTCATATCCTTTGTAATCCTCGAAACGTCCAGCAACCCAAGAAAACACTTTCAACACTCTCTTGCACACTATTATCACTATGTAATGCTTGATTCTTTCTTCGTCCCTCTTCAGGACTTTGTATGTTTACTAAGAGACTCTCGTGCAGTTTTAAACTTGACTGTAAGTTTTAAAATGAAATAATAATTCTTCTTCTTCTCCTCTCTTATCCATTGTACAATACTTCACCCCTTGATAAAATTCTACACACTTTTGTACGACAAAATATAAACTTATATATAATATATAGGCTATATTGACAGTTTGAACAAAGATAAAAGTAAATCTTACGCCTTCCTAAATCTAGGATTACTCTAATCAAAAATATCAATTCTTCTATATAAAATATGATAAAAAGAACTTCTTTTACTTTAACTTTACATTATTTATAAACTTTATTTTAAATCTTTTTTATTATTAAATTAAATTAAATTTTATTAATCTAAAACTCATTTTTCTCTTACTTTCTTACAGGTTCGTTCCCTTTTAACAACAATTAAACAGCAATAAATCGAATTTAATACTACAAAATCTTATAAATTTTATTTATTTATTTATTCTTTTCTTAAAAATTAACTTATTTATTATTTTAAATTAAAAAATAAAGAAATTTTCCATTAAATTATGAATTTAAACCGGATTTTTTATATTTAAAAATTAATTTTTGTCATTTTAAAATTTATTTATAGAATTTTTTGAATTCAAAAAATACAAACAAAAAGAAATTGTTTAGAATATTTGAAAATTACATTTTTTAAAATATTATTTTTGATTAACGTTTTAAATTAAAAAAAAAATTTACGTAAGAAAGATCGATTTTTAAACAATTTATAAATCTAAAAAAGCAATAATAAAAATCAATTTAATTTTATTTAAAAAAAGGTAAAGTAAATAACACGATAGATACAATTTAGTGAAATATAGAAAAAAATTATTAAACGTTAAATTAACGATAAAATATCATAAATGACCGTAAATAGTTTTTTTTTCTTCCCCCGAAAATAAAATGAAATTTTGTTTGTTTTATTTTATTTATTTAAAATTGTTCTTGATTATCAGCCAAAATGCGTGCTGCCATCTGTTGAGAAAATAACAAACTTGAATGCAACAATTGAAAATAATAATTGTGTAATTTAGTATTAATAATATTATTAAGTGAATCTAATAACATTTTATTTTATTTTCTAGACAGATTAGGTTATTTTTTTTTCTCATTTTAAATTTGATTTGAAAAAATTCTGTTTTTTTCCCCCTTACATCAAATTTTAAATGGTTCATTTTATTTTATTCATTTTGTAATAGCGCTTTAATCGCATTGAATTAAGTCTCGTTTTTTCTATTAAGAAAAAGTTCTTTCGTTTCCATTTATTAAAAAATCANTAAATATTATATACATACAAATAAATGAAAGTGTTAAATATAAATATTGTACAGGATATTAAGTTAAACTATAATTAATATAAATAATAACGTAAAAGTTTAATCATCGATGTTAAACAGAGAAAGAAAGAAATGAAGATGATGAAACAGAATGATGAAACTGCAAAGTATCGTACCTAAAGGGAAAAGAGAGTGATTAATGAATAGTCAAAAAAGATACAAACAAATGGACAAAAGTACTAAATGGCAAAAAGACACTGAGTAAGGAAGGTAAAGAGAGAGAGCAGCAGAGAGAAGCAAACTCAGACAGTTTTGCGATTTTTGCGTGGTCTGCAGATAGCCTCAGTTCTTTTCTTTGTCATAATAGCCTATTAAACGAGGCCCCAAAGTAATTTGTACAGCGGGGTTGAGTTAGTAATCGATACAAGCCGGCGGCTTGTTCTGCATTGCCCATTACAATCACATGTATATGGTTGTGTTTTAGTGGCTAGCTAAACTCAATAATGATATATAGTGGTTCTCCGTCGTTCGTTTCTACTTACTCTAAAGAGAAAAACAGATGTTTACAACGATCACTTCAAAAGAAGAAGAAGAAGAAAAAAAAATAATAATAAAAAAAAATCCGAGGAAGGGGGGTGAGTAGTACTCTCGCCTCGAATCAGTCAAGCGATAAAACATTGCTGCTGTGGTAGTGTTTAGCCAGTGGCAATGTTATGAGTGTGGCGATGGCTGAATCGAAATTGTATCGTTAAAATAGTCAGCGATAAAAATGTAGCAAGAGTTGAATTGCGGTTGTATTGACAATGATCGTAAAGGAGAAAGTCAAATCGTTTCTTTCAAAAATAAACGACATCGCAGTTTGCAAACCCCCTCTCAAAAAATATCCTTATTCGTTATTTGCAAACGTTACCAATGTTGTTTAATTTATTGGAATGTAGGCTATTTATTGTTATCATTTTTAATATTTTTCAATTGTTTGGAAGAGTTTTTTTCTTTAATAATATTTATTATTTTATTTTCGTGCATTTCTTTACGACTTTTGCGCTCCATTTATAGGGATTTATAGAACGATCAACTACTGTTTTGATGGATTTATAATGAGAAAAAATGATAATTTCTTAAATTTAATTTAAATTTTTATTTGAATTAATCGTGTAAATCAATAAAAATAATTCGAATGATATATTATAACGTTTACACAATCAAAATTATCAAAAATTATCATACAATTAATAGTTTAAAATCATTCCAAATTTGTGTAAAGATAATTATAAAAATGTAGGAAAAATAACTAGTAAAAATCACAATAATTCGAAAAATGACAATTAAAAAAACGGTAACAAATTACAAAAGGAGTAACTGTTGAAATGATTCCTGCAGTCCATGATTTATTCAAACATTATACCTAATTACTCCGCTTGCCTATGATAATGTCTGTGACGTAAGGACGGCAGTGCATTAACACTTGTTAATTAGGTAACCACCCACACGCCGGCGGCAAGTTCATTTGGCAACACGGGAGGGTGGCCACGCAATTCTGGGGTGGCAGCACGACAGGGATAGTTCATTGTGTAGACGAGGTGAAAGCACAGCTTAGAGGGGGGACTTTTGTCAATATGATTGTTTATAAACATTTTAACCACTAAATTGCTCACGATATCAAACGGCTCTTCTATCTTCGACACACGAAAACATCCCAAAAGCTTTGATAATTATACTTAAATGTGACATACTTTTTCATCGAGAGTCTTTTTAGAATAAAAGAAGAAAAAAAAACTATAATGACATAATTAAAAAGCTATTTTTAATAATCGACGAGAGGAGAGAGAGGGAGGGGAGGAGAATTTTAAAATTCTCTTCACAAACCAGTTACGAGTGTTATGGGGATTTTAATTTAGTATGAAAATATAAAAAAAAAGACACTCTCTAGAGAGGTAAAAAAAAAAGAGCAGAAAAATAAGCAATTATCAAGGCGCAAAATTGTCTTGAAATTCTCTTCAAAGGCACGGCCCGTTAAAAACGGATTTGTCTAGTTAAAGGAAACCGTTTAAGCCGAACTCTTAAAGTGGCACGCGTGCTTTTTTTTCAACCTCCTCCGCCACCTCCACCACCTCCTCCTCCTCCTCCTCTTCTTTCTTTAGCAGTTCCTCTTTTTCTCCTACTTTCATAAATAAAGGGAATTAGTCGGAGCATCTGCTAGAAAAACACCGGGAGAAAAAGAAACCATAAAAAAAATGCCTTTAGGAAGACGAATTTTACTTAATAGCTTTGAGATGAGTCATTTGTGGCATAGGTTACAGCACTGTGCATCGTTGGAGAAGGGAGAAGCGAAGTAATCGATATTAACAGAGAGCAGAGACAACGAGAATGATAAGAAGCCATTAATGGCGGGTAGCTATTCATTATCTTTCAATAGCTAGGATGGATTTTTTTTATTTTATTTTATTTTAGTTTTTTTTTTTAGTTCGTTCGTTTCTACCCCCTCACCGAAATGACGTCATTGCTAGAAGGAAGATAGTTATCTTATTTGATGAGTTTACACTCGTCTATCGGATATAAAACGATAAAAATGTAATATAATTGCACCGATTCGGTTATAATCTGTCAACAGTTCATGGATAAACTTTATTATTTTTTTTAAATAATTGTTTATTTTGATAAATTGTTGCTTTTAAAACTTTATTCTTTTAATTAATTATTATTGTTAAGTAACTTGTTGTTAATTTATTGATTTTTTTTTTCGCTGCATCCTGAGCTTAAATCCTTGTTTTAAATTGATTTAATATAAGAATAATTAAGAATAAAATGAATAAAATAAATTTATTATAGAAAAAAAGTAATGAAAAAAATAAACCAATTCAGTTCAAATTATTTGAAAAATTTATTTTAAAAAAGTTAAAGTGGAAATAAGAAAATCGTTCTAATTTCTTTAATATATTATTTTTTCCCGTTTTCCTATGTCTTTAGTTATATTGTAAAATGTTTTTTAATTTTAATTCAATTTATGCTTATTCAAAATTTTTATTTTATAACTTTAATTATAGAGTAAATTTATGTCATAAAATTAGAAATAATCCCTTCACTCGAAGTTTGTTTACTTGTATTTTTGAAAACAAAATAATAGAATTCTATAAACAAAATGGAGGCCTGTACCGTCCATGCTTGTATTTATGCCTATTTTTGCTTTAAAAAAACACACTCCTCCGACTTATATATCCGCAAATTTATGCTTTAAAAATGCCTTAAACTTAGGCGCATAAGTTTAAATCTATGAACATAAAGATAAATTTACAGGCATTAGATAATAAGTAAGCATCTTCTCTTCTTTAATATGACGAATAAAATTAAATCAATTTATTTAGCAAAGATTAAGAATATAAATGATTACTTTTAAGAAAAAAGTTTAAAATTTAGTAAGAAATAAGCATTAAAAAGCAATAAAAATTGTATCTAAAGAATATTTTAATTAACTTCAGCATAAAAGCGAAGTAAAGTATCAGCAATTTATGATAGATTTGCTTTATAAGTGTAGCCAATTAAGTCATCATCACAAATCGCCAGTATGATAAGTTAATTAAATAGTCCGATGAATCTCTTGGCTTCTATTAAATCTCATTATATATATTATATATATGTATTTTTTCTTCTTTTTCTTGAAGTGAAGCTTCTAAATTAAGTTCGGGATAAACTATACGATACCATTTATATTAATAAAAAAGAAACAGCGTTGAAAAATTAAAGTGGTCACCGCAGGGCAAGTCATTGCCGACAGTCAATAACGGTCGCTGATCACGTGACTCAATGGGCATCACGTAAACCTATCATCAAAGTACTTTTAAAGGAAGCCAGTCGATAGATCTGATATATTATACATACTCTTACATAATAGAATGTTCTTCTATGGTCAATCTTTGCCAAGAATAAAATGGTTTGTGTACGTGTCTTCTTTAGATGTGTTTCCGAGATGGACGAGTTTAAATTCTCAGTTCAGAAACTTGACACTTTCTTATAAATATTTTATTAAATAATAATTCTTTTATATATATGTATATATATATAACTTATTTAAAATATATATATATGTATATGAAATCCTTTTTAAAATAATATTTAAGCAAATTCTTGAGAACAATAAGCAAATAATTACTAGTATTTAATAAGCTTTTTAACAATAGAGTCTGGTTTTTTAAGCACAATAAAATTGCTATAAACTCATTTTTATAGAATTCATTACTTAAAACAATTAGTAGACTATATAATTATTCGAAGCAATTTTTGTGATTAAATTGTTGTTACTATCCATTATATAATCACTTTTATAGAGAAGATAGGAATCAATTTTTATTATTTTAAAGCTCATTTTAATTAAAATTAACTTATATAAAATATATAACTAAACTTTTATAGCACTTTGAATAATATAAAAACAGAGTTAGAGTGTTTTTTATTATATTTCTTATACTTAAAGAGATAGAATGTATTATTTAAGGCCCATTAAGTCTTTATTTATCGTTCGTTACTTTCTCAACAATTTACTTGATTACTTTTAAATTATTGGAAATTTAGTTTAATGTTATTTTAATACATTTAAATCTTAAGATCTGATCGATTCGGAGTATCAGTTTTATAAATATGTTATCAATTGAATGGCAGAAAAGATGAAAGTTATCATCCCGTTCATCCTATATTCGGAGAAATTCAGGAATTCCTGCTTCCTCCATTGGACTATTCGGATTCCATGTTTCCTCTACCGATGTTCCGCTACCTTTTCCAAAAGTCCATTATCAAATTTTCGTCTTTCCGCCTGGTAGAAAGCTATTGGTTGGAATCTCTCAAGAGGAAGTGGTCTTGATTACAATACAATGAGAACAATGAAGACGTCCAAAGTCTGAAATAATCAAGTGATTGTCAGCAGCAAATCTACTCTCCCATCTCTTGGAATTCCATCCAGAACTGTTCTTAACAAGCCAGATATGGATAAATAAGAAGAGAAATTCGGAATAGAAAATTGTTCCATACGGACATTGGTCACGTGATATTGTCCATAAAACATGTCTATGCCCCCCGGGGAACAGATCTAATGACGTTTTGGTTGGAATCATTTGGTGACAAGAAAGAGGTTTGCTGCTGCATCTATTTGTTTTGCTATCTTCACTGATTTCGTGTGTTGAATCTCCATCATTTTGATACTCGATTGACATTCCGAACACGAATGTTTCGTTCCGAATTATAAATTAATTTTAAAGCCTACTTTTACCTTAAGGCCTCTTGTTTATATTTAGTCAACTTAGCAATTTAAAAATCCACCTTTTTTTTTTAGAATTTAATGTATCGCTAATAAGGTACATTTACCGGTTTTTAATCTCTTTGTTTTCCTTGCCTTTACACGGTTTAACTCGATAAATTTAAAAATAAATAAAAACGTTAATAATTATTTTTATTCAAATATATTTTTAATAAAATATTTTAAAATTTTAAAAGAGAAAATTATTTAATTTTATAATTAAAATTCCGAGTCAAACTCAATGATTGTTGATAAAAGCTGCAACAAAATCAAACGGAACAAGTTTAATGTCAAGTTAAAATTGAATAAAAATCAAATGTGACTTATCTTAATTATGATTTTATCTAAAATATGACATGACGTAACAATGTTTTTGACTGAAACGTGACAAAGTTCGGTAAAGCGTATAATTTGACAATTTAGTTCGGTTGAACTGTCATGCAAAAAATCGATGATGCCATAATAAAGGTTTCCAACGAATTAATAAAATTTTCAAGAATAATTCTTCTTTTCTACTTCTAGCAAACCCCGAAAAAACTTATATTTTTCCTTGGGTTTTTTTGAATAAATTTGTATTTAGCGGCACGGAAATTTGACAGTTTTACACCAAAATTTTAAGTAGGACTTTAAAAAAATTTTTTAAAAATTTTAGTTTTATATATATTTTATATATATAAAACTTGTGAAACGAGTAGTTTCAAGTTCATAGAAATAGATAAAAATCAAAAATCGTCAGACTTTTACAAAATTTTCTGAAAAACCAATGCTACAAATGGAAGGGAGAAAAAAAAAGGAATTTAGTAAAGTTTAAAAGCCACAAGAAGAGTACATCTTGAAAGCTATAAATAGTTTGGCATTTATCGACATGGCAGTAGGAAAAGATGCGATAAAGAGTGGACCAAAAAACTTTTAAGCACTGCTACACTACTTCATCGTCCATTGCAAAACTGGTGGACTGTCAGCACAAGACGACATGCGGGCAGTAGTAAACGACTTTACCAACATTTCGATCATAGATCGCCGGTTGTATTTTCTTTAACGTCCACTCTAAGAGGATCAAATGGGTAGAGTTAGAACATCCGACTCTCTAACCTGTCTTCTGCAGTCTTCTACTACACAGGTATTAAGAAAAATGGAAGTTACGTGTCGTACCTATCTTCCCATTTCTCAAAGATCAAACGACGGATTTGGAAAGTCTTTATTCCTGAGCATTTCATATCCTTTGTAATCCTCGAAACGTCCAGCAACCCAAGAAAACACTTTCAACACTCTCTTGCACACTATTATCACTATGTAATGCTTGATTCTTTCTTCGTCCCTCTTCAGGACTTTGTATGTTTACTAAGAGACTCTCGTGCAGTTTTAAACTTGACTGTAAGTTTTAAAATGAAATAATAATTCTTCTTCTTCTCCTCTCTTATCCATTGTACAATACTTCACCCCTTGATAAAATTCTACACACTTTTGTACGACAAAATATAAACTTATATATAATATATAGGCTATATTGACAGTTTGAACAAAGATAAAAGTAAATCTTACGCCTTCCTAAATCTAGGATTACTCTAATCAAAAATATCAATTCTTCTATATAAAATATGATAAAAAGAACTTCTTTTACTTTAACTTTACATTATTTATAAACTTTATTTTAAATCTTTTTTATTATTAAATTAAATTAAATTTTATTAATCTAAAACTCATTTTTCTCTTACTTTCTTACAGGTTCGTTCCCTTTTAACAACAATTAAACAGCAATAAATCGAATTTAATACTACAAAATCTTATAAATTTTATTTATTTATTTATTCTTTTCTTAAAAATTAACTTATTTATTATTTTAAATTAAAAAATAAAGAAATTTTCCATTAAATTATGAATTTAAACCGGATTTTTTATATTTAAAAATTAATTTTTGTCATTTTAAAATTTATTTATAGAATTTTTTGAATTCAAAAAATACAAACAAAAAGAAATTGTTTAGAATATTTGAAAATTACATTTTTTAAAATATTATTTTTGATTAACGTTTTAAATTAAAAAAAAAATTTACGTAAGAAAGATCGATTTTTAAACAATTTATAAATCTAAAAAAGCAATAATAAAAATCAATTTAATTTTATTTAAAAAAAGGTAAAGTAAATAACACGATAGATACAATTTAGTGAAATATAGAAAAAAATTATTAAACGTTAAATTAACGATAAAATATCATAAATGACCGTAAATAGTTTTTTTTTCTTCCCCCGAAAATAAAATGAAATTTTGTTTGTTTTATTTTATTTATTTAAAATTGTTTTTGATTATCAGCCAAAATGCGTGCTGCCATCTGTTGAGAAAATAACAAACTTGAATGCAACAATTGAAAATAATAATTGTGTAATTTAGTATTAATAATATTATTAAGTGAATCTAATAACATTTTATTTTATTTTCTAGACAGATTAGGTTATTTTTTTTTCTCATTTTAAATTTGATTTGAAAAAATTCTGTTTTTTTCCCCCTTACATCAAATTTTAAATGGTTCATTTTATTTTATTCATTTTGTAATAGCGCTTTAATCGCATTGAATTAAGTCTCGTTTTTTCTATTAAGAAAAAGTTCTTTCGTTTCCATTTATTAAAAAATCATAATTTTTTCCTATTCTTCCTTTTCCTCTTTACAAAATTACATTTAAACATTTTTAAAATAAAATTTTATAAATTATCTATGGGAATTTTTTTTCTTTCTCAAATAGAATAAAATATTTCTAGTTTTTTTTGGTTAGAAGAAATTACGGAATTTTATTAAAAATTTAAATAATAATAATAAATATTCTTATATTAATAATATATGTGTATATATACTTTAAAAAAACGAAAAAAGAAATACAATAATTATTTTTATTTCTCCCAGATGGCGACACTTATCAAATATTTTAAATTCGAAAAATTACCATTAGCATGATTATTGTTATTGTTTTAAATAAACATTAAATGTATCTAAAAAAACAATAAAATTTTAATTTTATTTAAAAATAATTCGAAATAAAAAAAAGTTTTAATTAAAAAAAAATAACATTTTANAAAAATATATTTAAATTAATAATATAATAATTTAAACATTCAAAAAGCCAAAATTATTTAAATTAGTTTATATATTAATATAGCCCAAAATAGCCAAAATTATAATAATTTAAATTAAAAATATGAATAAATTTATTAAATATTAATTATTAAATATTATTTTGTAACGTAAATATGTTATTACAGCTTTAAATACTAAAATAACATTAACAGGAGAAGCGATGACAGCTTTTACGCACATACTTCTATAGTAACAATAACTGACCGCCTCATGAATTAATTTACAAATTAGAAAAAAAAAAGATGGCGGATCTCTCATCAACACGTGTGGCCTTTCGACGACTTCCTTTCCTTATAACCTTGCAGACTTATTTGGATTTCGAGGTCGATATCAAACGAGTGGATCCAATTACTACTTTTATGATGCATCACGTCCATTTGATATAATTGTTGATACCGATTTTTGTATATAAAAATATGTAAATAAGTATATTATTAAATGTTAATTGGACTTAAACTAAATTTGTTATTCAGGTAGAATGATATATTAAGATATCTTCGATGGAGTTTTTTGCTGTAACTGATGCTGATCAATCTTATTCTAAAAATACTTACGGGAATTTGATGGATATACATGGAAATTTTTGGATCTTAATCTATAAATCTTAGTTAATTAACTTAAAAAAGGTGTCATTTTAATGTCTAAAAATTCATTTTTTTAAAATATATTAAAATACTTTTAAAGTAATATATTGTATACGGTATAGTTTTAATAATTTACAGTTTAATCATAGAAATAAAATGATTTTTTGGCATATTTTCGAGACAAATTTTCCAATGTTTTTTGCACTAAAATTTTTCTTTTTTGAATAATTTATTTTACTTAATTATATAACTTATATAAACGGCGTTTAGTCGCGTATTTTTGGGGCCGTTTAAGTCGTGATTTTTTTATTTTATTTCTATTTTTTTTTTTTTGAATCAAGATTTATCTGATGAATTTTTGGATAAAGATACGATAAAACATCCGTGAATAGAGTATTTATAAACTCGTTAAAGGCGCCGATTTGACCGGTTTTATCTATAAAGACCACCAACGATAATCCGAACTTAAATAAATAGTTATTAAAGGTTAAAAGATTTATATTTTTGATAGCCTCTATTGACATACAAAATTCATCGAATGACCCCTACAATTCGACAATAGCAGAAATTGTAAAATTATGTAAAGTTATTCAAAAAAGGATCCCCTCCTCTTGCCCTAAAGTGGATCAGATTTGTGATGCTGTTCACGTATTGGACTCTAGCAACAAACGACTTGGATTTATATTTATATAAGTTATCTATATATATATATATATGCTGTTTCAATGGCGCCTCGTGAAGTGGGTGATCGTGACAGACTTTGCTTCTATGTAACACGATCCTTCTTAGTGTTTATAGAATCATTGTCACGAACAAGACAACCAGATTGTAACCTCCTAATCATGAAAGTTTGTTGACCGATACAATCACGTCTTCTTTATCGCACTTGCTTAACTAAGGTCATCCCTTTTTTTTTTAACTTTAGAAATTTAGAAGATTGTTTTTTTTCTCTTTAGACTAAAAATCCGGGTAAGATATAGGTCCTATAAACATACCATTACTATCAAGAAAGGGAGAATTTATGATGGCATATCGAAATTTAAAAGCTAGATTAACTTGTTTGTTTGCTAAAGTGTTATTCTATATTGTAAACACTTTTAAAAATGATTTCTTATCTAAATTAGTTTCCATAAATTAAAAATTAAATGGATTTCGAATAATTGCATATAATTAAGCGGTAGATATAATTGTCCGAAACCCATTTTTTTTTTCCTCTTCTGCGTTTGAAGATAAGTTTCAATTTCTTAATCATATTTAACGATTTGAAATTTATCATTCGTTCAGTTTAGTTTAAACGTTTGATAACGTTAAAATTAAACTGTAAATCAATTGTTTAGAATCATACAGTTTGTAACACAATTCTTAGAAACCAATCATTCAAACGTTCGGATTCTGTTAATTGAAGCCAACCACAATTAAAAACATGGGAAACCAAACTACAATTCGATTGATTGAAGTCATTAACAAATGTTTGAAGCCAAATTGTATGGAATCCACCACCAGCAAACTTTAGAAACTTAATTGTATGAAGCTAATCATCATATATTTGAAATCCCATTATTAGAAACCACTTATTATCAAACTAACAAATTCATTATTAAACGTTTAAAGCTAAATCATTATCAAGTATATCAAAGCTAACTGTTTAAAATCTAAAATTTGATATTATCCGTTATCAAGCATTTGAAACGAAGCGAGTCGAATCCTCTTGAATGTCAGTAACCATTAAATATGAAATCCATGGTACTGAATTGTCTAAAATAAGATTCAATTTTTCTGTTTTATAAGAACATTAATTTAATAACTGGCAAAAAAAATATTGTCAAAAGAAATAGAGCTTTATTGTTAATTTCAAGATGTCTTCCAACGCATTAATTAAATTTAACAAGAACAGATGACGTCTGGGGAGTGTTTTTACTGAAATATGGTCAGTCATCTGTATTTCGGAATGGTCTTTGAAGTTTCAACAAGCAACAAGAAAGGCAATTCTTAGAAAATCTGTATCCAGGAATATTTAATTTTAAAATTAATTAAAAATTTTTATATAAACAAATAAATACTTTAACCGATTTTGTATTTAAAAATCCCGCTATTTAAGTCTATATATATATATATGTATTGTATTTAGTAAAAAATTAATTTTAAACATAGAGAAAACTTTTAATTTCGGGTTGTAGATGACTTCCGAGACAGGACTGTCAACTACAGGATGCCTGAATTAGTGATATGAAAAAGGAAGTTCGAAATTGCCACTAACTAACCGGACTTCATAACCTGGATGAACGGTGATAGACTACTTCCGTCTGGTGTCTATAAGGGTATATCGTCATCCACGTGTCAGCCATAATTTTCATTTTTAAAATTATCCTTTTGCCAATCAGTGATTGAAAAGGAAGAAGCCATAAATCACTCTTAAGTGCCCGATAAAAATAAATACAGGTAGACTATCGCTCTTTCCATCATCGAAATCGATAATAGAAATCGATTCTATCAAAACACGCGCATTTTTTTCTTTAATTTACTATAAAAAATTCATTTAAAATCGTTTTTCAGATACAAAAGAAACAAACAATCGAGGGCAAATGGATACGAAAAAAAAGGTACATAACCTTGTGTCCTTGTATTTATATATATATATATTTTTACATTGGATTCATGCCAGTCATTTGCTTTTTCTGGCTTTCTTAATTATTTTTAATATATAAAGATCTTAAAATAACACTTTTTTATACAAAAAAATCAATTAATTAATGTTTATTTAGCTGTTAAAAATTAATTAATACAAACAGTTCTTTTTTTTTTAAAAAAAGTGGTTTGTAAGAAGATCCACAACTTTTTATGATGTAATTATGAAGCATCTCTACTTTTCGGGTTTATATCAGTAAATTTTTCACGTAAAATTCGGATCTAATGTGTCAAATGAAACTGAATTCTTCTTTGGCTATGTCTTTAACCTAAATAAAGTCTCTGAAAAGACAATAGAACAAGTAAAGATCAAACTTGACAGGAGAGGCCATGTGATATCCTTGTCATTTAGCGGTGGAATTGAAACAAACCATATCTTTCCAAGATAAGTTGTAGATAAGCACTTGCTTCATTTACTTCAAGAAACTATTTTCTTGTTTCATTATATTCATAAGTACTTATAAAAAAATTAATTTTTAGAGCTGTTGACTTTTCTAAAATTACTTTTGAAGTTGCGCAAAGACGTCAAATTTTAAGTATATACAAATCCCATAAGTCAGAAGAGCTTAGACGAATTAAAATAACTAAGAAATCCTTCAGAAAGTTAAATTTAATAGATTTTTTTTTTTGGAATATAAAGTATAATTTTTCTTATACCAAAAGACTGAATTTAAACATAAAGGGACTAAGATATCCTCGAGTTACTTTAATTAGTAAGTCAGTTCATCCAAGGTCATCACTAGACTTCTCTCCTGTCGACACCAAAGATCCCTCTTATCACGTGATATTAACACAAACTACACGAAATCGGAAACAGGAGATCGTGTTCAAGCAATAAATTAAAATTATTAATTTAAACATTTGTATCTTTTCATATAGGCTATACCATAAAAAGATCGGTGAAAAGTAGCTTTACAAAATTCTGATACGCTTAGAAAAAAGAAATCTAAAGTTGGAGGTATCAGAGATTTATATGTATCTCTACCCCTTTTCTGCCTCTGTAGACAGGCTGTGTTGATTAAATTTAGCCATAAAACGTCATACAGAGTAAACGAAACAATTAAATCTTAAAGTTTCTCATTCGTGGATAGAATTAAGATTGTAACTCATATTTTACGAGGATGGCAATTTAAGAATTATAAATAATGCATTAAACACGATCGAAACGAAGATTAAAGCGGTAAAAATACCAGAAAAGTAGCTGACATTGAACTAATTTTTAGTTTTTTTTTATCAGTAGTTCCATCCAACAAGAATAAAATGGGCACTGATTCAGCATACTCCAAAAAGAGCTCGAGAGATTAACTAGGTCTTAGAACCTGCTTTTCTTTACTGGAATTGTACCAAGAGTATTGCTGACAATGAAAAACTAATGGTTTTAAACAGTTAAGAGTGTCAATGTGGGTCATCTCTTGTCTCGACGTCTTT
Source organism: Centruroides sculpturatus (assembly GCF_000671375.1). Classification (NCBI taxonomy): domain Eukaryota; kingdom Metazoa; phylum Arthropoda; class Arachnida; order Scorpiones; family Buthidae; genus Centruroides; species Centruroides sculpturatus. The sequence goes on along the minus strand of NW_019385004.1, from coordinate 364,856 downwards.
TCACTGATAAAAGCAAAAATTCACGTAAAAATATCTTTAGCGATGACATGTGACAGGAGCAACCTTAAAAAAGACACGAGTTCGTTCGTTTATCGGCCTATCTGAGTGGATGAATTGTAAGACAGGTGCTGCATGTCACAAAGAGAGATCTGTGAAGTAATGAAATTTGAAGACCAGGTGTATGACTCGGTGAAGGAACTGGCGAAAGTACATCGCGCGCTCCGATGAATCCGTTTTCTAGATAAGACTATCTGCTAACGAAATATTGTACAAGGAAGAGACAAAATTTATTTCCGGTGTCATTTTTTACCACTTTTTTCCTTCCTTCTTCCCCTTATACAATGTCAAGTATATCACGAGATCCATGGTTCAGAGAATCTTGCAATGGACTAGATCCCGTACTAAATGCTCAATATCAATCATGTTATGACTTTTTCTAAGAGAAATCTTTAAGATTTTCGCTATTACATCACAAAAAAATCGTTACAGAATTTAAATAATCCTAAATAGGTGACAAAATAATTTGGTTTAGTTATCTTTGGCCCTTCCCCAAATACGTATTACAGCAGTTATAAATCACTTACTGGTATTAACTGTTTAAATTAGATTAAAAAAAAATTAATCTTCTACCTACTTATTTAGAAATTCGAAAGATAAGTTCTTTTCGCTCTGATTGTTTTAGTTACGTGAATGATGCTCAACATTTTCTGAATGAAAAACTTTACTAGAGACTGAAGCCAGGATCAAGAATCTTCCCGTCAACATGTCACTCTATCTTAGCAACCTTGACCCTTTAAAGAGACTTTTTTTTCTACTTTTACTTCCTGTAAAGACAAAAAAATATAATATTAATATATAATAGAAGGTGATATAATGAGTTCGACTTTTTATGTAGCAATTTTTTGATAATGGTTCCCTCAATAATTAGTAGTAAACAACGAAGCTTTCTCTAAACAGAGCCAATTAGATAAGGACACTGATTTAGCCTTGAACTGTTCTGGCCAGTATTAACTAGCATCAGGTACTAAGCAGATGGATAACATCAAAACTCATGGTATCTAGGTTGACACCATGCAAGGCAGCGAACTAAGTTTGTCATCTTGGATAACTGTTGTCCTTAATTCTTGACAAAGTCCATCTGCGTGCAATTAAAAGGTGATTGTCATTACTTGTGTCTCTTTACTCTTACTTATCTGCAGTAAAGAATGACATTATCGACGATATCCGTGTGTGGAGTAGACCTTAAGTCCATATAACACAACTGCAAACTTTTATATCTTCCTATTTATTAGCTCTTAAACATTTCACCTTAAAATACTATAAAATTTGAACCTTTGTATAATTTTCTGTAAGAATAATCACTCTTGATTTCTAGTTTAATTAAGTACAATTGTAATTTTATAACTGTGGAGAGGATATTCCCATCTATGTGACTATTGAAGAGTTTTCACAATTAAAAATTCTCTATAAAATAGAGTAATTTTATACGAATTTTACGGGTTAGCAGAATATTACCTTCTGGAGTGAAGAATATAGTATCAACAAGCCAGTAAACCTTTACAAATTGTGTTTTATTTCAAACTTTCTCCAGTCAGATATGTTAAACTGTATATAATAATTAATTTCACTCAATTAAAGGCTAAAAAAATATTTCATCACTATGCTAATATATCGTATTCAGACCACTAAAAATATCTTATCTATGATATCAGAAACCGATATGAGTCTTATGCCATTTTCAGATAAGATCGTAACTGAACTTTATATACTATCAGAAAAAAAGGATCTAACGACAGTGAAATTGAAGTGTGAAATATATATATATATATATATATATTCTTTTTAAATTTGTAACATTAAAACATAAGATAGAAAGCATCTGAGATAGCTTAGATACAGTAAACCTGCTGTGGAAATAATAAACAGAAGCAGAACTTATAACATGACTCTGGTTTAGCCTATAATTTTCCCATACCCCTAAAGTACTAATATTAGGGGTCATTCGCCCGTATTTTTGGCAAGATATACACCTGGCAAACATTTCGATTTATGAATTATAAATATAGAAATAAATGACATAAGGGAACCTCCAGGCGCCTCCATATTACACTTCTCGAGTGGTTTACAAGTCGAGCGGAAACTCACCCCCGAAATATATTTTAGTTACAAGTTATTCTTGTAACAGAATCATAAATAATTACCGTTTTAACTCTACATATGCTTTTAATAATAATCTTATGCAGAAATTATATTACTAGCCGATGGTGATTACTTAGCAGATATGAGGGGTGAAGACAACAGACGTCACTATTAATGTCTACTTTACTTTCTGCCTCATTACTCCTTCGACTCTCCTACATAAAGCCATAGTTCCTTTCACAATCGCTGACCACTCTGAGGATCATGTGGCTGTCATATGGTCTTCTCTATTACCATTAAGAGATTGGTCCATGCTCTTATTATAAGTTTTATTCTTCGTAATTCTGAATAGTTATTCTTTTTGTTTACTAGAAAATATGTTTTAAATTATTTTCATATTAATGACTCTTGCATAAAATATCATACGTAATGATATTTATATTTATATTTATACGTATAAGCAGTTGTCAGCAATAAAAATACGAATGCAAAATTTAGAGTATCGACAGTTGTGCATTGAGATTAGAAAATTAATTGTAAATTAATTTTTATATTGCAAAAAATATACAAATTACTTCAATAATTCAAATATTATAAAGCAATTTAAATGCAGTTTTTCAACTTAACATCTTCTTAGAAGAAAACACTTTAAAAATCACGACACGTTTCATTATATTAAAATAAATGAACATTATGAATATTTAGAAGCCAATTTGAAAAATTCAAGGTCAAAAATCCATTTAAATTTAGTAAAATTTAGAAATAAATAAATAAAAATTTCAAAAGAAAAATTCGGATACTTTTAATTTATAAATATCTAGATAAATAGTGTATTTGTACTTTACAGAAAATCCCTTTTGTCCACATAAAAAGCGGGCTTTCTTCTGTTGCCGCAATGGAACCTGTAACTCGAGACTTCGACTGACGGGATGGTGGGAACTCAGGGGTTCTCACACATAACCCACTATACCTACAGACCACAAGCACTTATCTGGCTCCGTAAAAGGACCTCTGTCACAATACCAGATCACAATCGAACTGGCTAGACAATATCTAGACCCTTTACAACTCTGAGTATCTTTATTGTTGCTCACATAAAATTATAAGATTTCCAGAGCAAGATGCTGTTTTAAAGTAAAAAAACATAGCTGAAAACTGATGCTTTACTTATAATGAGTAGAAGTGGTAGGCACCGTTAAGTCGCCTTCAATTCCCCAAAACAGATATAATATTTTCAGTTCTTTAATGAATTCATTTTAAGTTGACATGTAACTAAACAAACTTAGAGAAGTTCGCTTATTTATTTTCGACTCTCGTTGGAACGGAGGGATAAATATACAGAAAAAAAAGAGGGGAAAGACCATGAACAAGGTCTTGAACTATTAAAGATTGCCTAAAGTTATAGGCACAAGTATTGAAAGTTATATTCTATAAAGACACTAATGGTATAGGGGAAGATAAGTACTTAATTAAAACTACTATAAATAGATTTTTATCCCCCAACGAGAATTATGGACACTCTTGATAATTTTCCACAACTTTTGACATATCTTTCAGTTTTTGAATTATTGATATTATTTTAAGCTTTCTAAGATAACTAATAAGTTGTTTTTAGACTTAGTTTCATAGAATTCTGTGAAAATCTAATGTTAATACATTTATGAAGAGTTCTCTCTCTCTAGAGAAACTGGGTAGCTTACAAACTTACATTAAACGTCTTGTGAAGAATGCTTAAAGATAAATCTAGAAATATATATATTATAATATAATTCAATGAGTTTTTATGCAATTTATAAATGTAAAAATCCTTTAAAAAGTCTAAAATTTTGTAAAGTTAACTTATTTCTATCTTTCCAATCAATTTAAATATAAACCTGAAATTTATAGTTAAAAATTAATGTATAATAAATAATAAAAGTTTATTTATTTATTTAAAAGTATAAAAATTTAAATCTTTATTCGTAACTCTAACAGTCAACAATGACAAAAGTAATGTAATGTATTTTACAAGTGATAAAATAAACTAATGTATCAGTATATTCACATTACTTTTTTAAAAACTGAATTATAATATTACAAAATTATTTAAATGTTTATACATTTAGTAATATTGGTTTATAATTTTAAAGATTTATGCGTGTTTATATTGAAGTAGCACAAAGAGGACAGTATAATATAGGTACTGTACATGTTTTCAGTTAGTTAAAGCATTGTGCAGTGTTGTAATGAGTCATTAGATTGACAAAGAAATGCCTCATAAAGAATCAAGCATTTCTTTCCAGAAAACTCTTCAAGGTTCAGACAATAGTCGTGTTTATTTTCTTACAAAGTCTATGTTTATTTAAATAACCTTTACATTAACAGAATAAGAAATTTAACTGACTTGCCGTCGAATTGTTAATTGCAAATCATCTATAAAAATAAATTTAGCAACATTTAAACTCAGAAAAAAAACCTGTAATTTATTGTAAATTATCGAAGGGGAAATTATTGATTTTATCGAATTATATTTAGTAAAATTATGTAATTGTTCAAATACCAATACTTCATCTGGTAAGCAGGTGTTGTATTTAACTATTCGAAGAATAATAAACACTTCTTCCAATGACTTCCATATTTAGCATATTTTTTTATTCCTGTAGAGTTAGGATGATGAGACATTTTTACATTTCTCAGCATGATTTGAACTTTTGTATGAAATCAACTAAACTGAAGAGACCGGATTTAGGTAAAAATTATTTTTTTAAAAATTAATTTAATTAATTCAAACATATATTATATTGATCTATAGCAAGAATTAATCTTTTTTAATTAGATAAATCATTAAATAATTTAAACTTTAATAATATAACTTAAAAAAATTGCATTAATTTGACAGAAATTTTGTGAATCTCACGAAGCTTCCCTTATTGAAAAATTCTAAATTATTATTAAAATAAATAGTTAAAATTTCTCAAATTATAACAATTTCTTCATAAATTAGCAAAATTTAAATATTATCAAAATCGAATGAATTGAAAGAATATTTTAATGATCTTCCTGAAGATCCCTTGCATTGCATGTCGAAATCATTAAAAGTTAGTTAAAAGTATATCATACAAATGTGATTTTTTTTAATCTGTTTATTGAATTTAATTTATATCTAGTTAATAAAAAGTATGATCTTTAGTTAGAGGTGCGAATTTAGAATATCTACTTACAGAAGTAAATAGAATATCTACTTACAGAAGTAAATTTTTACCTTAGTATAAGCTTTCTACGTAAGGTCATAAAATGTTTGACATCTTGGTATAAAATCAGTATACACGAAAGTATTACTTGTTTGTTATATATATTATTTTTAGATATTTTTTGGCAACTTTACAAAATCTTCTCCCTTCAAGTAGCGTAAATGTGTGGTGTAAATTCATTCATTTTAACCTTTTTTTTATTTTCCTTTTTTTTTCTAACGAATATTTTCCAATGGTTAAATTTATCCTTGGCCGTAAAAATATTACAGTTTTTTTTTTTACTTTAAAAAATGTGATTCCAAAAATTTTTATTTGTTTATTTACATTAAAGCAAATGTGGTTAACCCCTAAAGAGACGTCTTCGAAATTGGACACTTTTGTCGTTTTCAAAATTTTGCCAAAATTTTTACTCTAAACTTCATTGATATATCAAATTTTATATAATATTTATATTTGTAGATGTATATATTTCGTGTTTTATACGAATTTAGTGTTTTTTTTTTCTTTTATTTTTATTAGCAAGTATCTCCCAAGAGGATCCGAGATTAGAACTTCTCTCCACAGTCATCTGAGAGAAGTCCTCTCAAATGACTGAGGAGGACCTAGTCGAGCTCTAGTTATTAAGTTATAGGATTCTAAAAAGATATATTAAGAAACCTACTTATATTTATGTCGTATATTGTTACTTAAAGTATGCTAATTTTAAATATTCCTCCCTCTATAATCCCATAATAAGTTATTATAAAAAAAAAAAAAGACACTCGGGTAATTCAAGTTCGTGTTTAAGAAAATATAGATTAAAAAATTCTATAAATAAATATATTTTATTTCCTTATTTTTAATGTATGATCATCATCAGAATGTGCATTCGATGAATAAAATTTATTTATACATTCTGAAAAGCTAATTAAAAGATTTTTACAGTCAAATCACTTATTGAAATTAATTAATTAGTAAATAAAGAAACTTCTTACGTCAATTATATTTAGAAAAACATTTAATTTTAGCATTTTAAAGGTATAAGTGATGTAAAATTTTGCACTAATCAGTTGAGTTCTTTAGAAAATTTAAAGATATTTTTTAATACATTTTTTATTTTTTTTTCGTTTATTCTCTTATTATTCACGTCGCGAAAGGAATAAACTTAATACATAACAAGATCATGTAAAAATAACTCTAATAAGAAGGCCCAAGCTGAATTATTCATACATAACTACATAATTAAGACGTAATGATCGTCAATTGAGACGAGACTGGCGCCAGAATTCGCTTTTAATGAGATTTTATGTAATATTCGCTGTATTCCATTTGAAAAGATCTTTCTTCCGAAGTAGTTTCGAGGTAATTAAGAAAATTTCTACTAAAATTTATGTACAGAAACGCGATAAAACTGTCAGAAAATCCAAAATTGCTATATAAACAACGATACAAAATTCTCACCTATCACTACTTTAAATCTATTTTAATTAATTTAAAAATCGAGTTTTATGTTTATATTAATACGAAATTATCGAAAATTATATGTATATTATAACGTAACAAACAATAATTTCGTATATAGTAAGGAAATATATTGATATCGGTTACGTTACGCGAATATATAATTTCTCAGTAGTATAAACGACGTAAAAAATGGCCATGAAGTAAATGTGTATGAATGAATGTGAGAATTGAGGAGTGGTGTAATTTTACTAGTTGAAAGAAAGCCAATTTTAATTACGTTTTTAGTCTTGTACATCGTATAAGATTCACTCTAACGTTTCGTAGTAAGATGCGAGTAACACCGTATAAGTATATACATTTACATTAAAAAAAATCAATTAAATTATTGTAAAATTACTATAAAATATTTTATTATTATTATTATTATTATATTACTTTTTATCAATTTCTTCATATTCAATTGTTTAATATAAATTTATTCCACGAATAAAACAATGGCTTCTTTCATCCAATCTTTCATCATACAATTGAAATCTATGGATAAGGACTCGAAGCATTGTTAAGTAATTATTATAAAAATTTGTTAAATATTTAAAAATGTATTATATATTATCTAAGTGATAAAGAATATTAAATTTATAAAGTTATTTATTTAATAAATCAATTGAAATTCTTATAAATAATCGTTATAAAACACTTTATTATCTGTTAAAGACTGTAAAAACAACAAACGTTACAGAATCTCTTATAAAGTATTCAATATATCATTACTTATCTCGGTTTACAGATCTTTGGCATTTTGATAATCCTATCTATACAAGTTCAACCGTATCCCAATTTAGAAATAGATTGAAGTATCTAAGCTATCGACTTGTCATCACTTGGTCAAGTGAATTCGTCTTCTCTTTTAACTTTCTAGAAAAATATGTTTTCAAATGCTGTTTGTAACGATATTTTTTATAATTTATTTCCTAATTATTCATTAATTCATTCTTTATTTGTCATGTGTACACGACGATTATCGTATAATATCACTCTCGTTACTGCAGACAAACTGATGTTCTGCTTACTCGAATATGATTTATATTAAAAGTTACGTTCGAGATAGAACTAAGCTTATGATTTTTATAAACATTAACATTTCAAGAACTCCTAAGTAGCATGAACCTGACTCTAGTAATGGCTCTTATGTAAAATATCATGATTCGACTGTGATCATGACTCAAGTAAAGGTTATACAATGGCACGAACTTGATCTTACAAGAATCTTGTATAAGGTATAGTTTTCAGCATTAATACTTAATATCGATAATCATTATCATTCGAAGAACAGCGTGAATAAGCATGAACATGACTCAAGCAACAACAACAACATAGTCATGTTAAATTCTTTAACATTAATAAGCATTAAATAATAACATTAGTAAGCATAGTTCTACTTTTCGAACATAAGAATATTCAAGAAAACAGAAGTATCGGTCGGTATGTCTGTACTCAACCTTCAATTTCAATTATATTTTTAGTCTGGTTCTGTTATATCATTAGTTTATCGAATATTTATTATTTTTTAACACAATGAACGTCATAATGACGTTATTATGCCGGAATTCCTGTATATAAAAGTCGTACCGCATTAAGAATATATTTATTATTACTTGACAAGTAGTTCCTGTTTATATAAAGTTAGTTTAGAGCGGATGATTGTATAAATTGGAAATTTATGACTTCTGATAATAAAAGTTCATTTCTATATGCGATTTTAAAACTCGAAACCATTAACAAATCTTTTTTTAAACATATAAATTGCTATTTTATATTTAAAATATCTTCTATCTTCATTAATAAGACTTGCTCACGTTACACGATGATAATTTGTTTTCAATTTAAAATATTTATATAAAAAATATTTGATTTTAAAATTAAAATAATAAATTATCAAAGTTTTAAGTTTTNATAAATAAATTAATTTTATAACTTAATTTATACGATATAATACGTTTTTAGTGCCATATTAAAGCACGTTTTCAAGTAAGAAACATACAATTTGTTTAATTAATAAAAAAGACTTTGATATTTTATAAATTATAATAAAAAACATTCTTAAAAACTTCATTTTTAAATTGTAAAGAAGATAATTTTATTACTAAAAATGCTCATCTAGACAAAAATATCCGAATTAAAACCAGATACCTAAGTCGAATGGATGAGGAGGTTAAAAATGCATTCCTGAACAGACCCAGGATATAATTTACTGTAGAATGTCTCCCTAATAACCAACTCGTGCATACAGTTACTTACTTTATAATTAACTAAAGTAATTCTTGGAAGAAATCAAGGTTTTATTTTATAACCTGTAATCGTACACACGTGTCAATATATAAGCATATAATAAAATCATTAAGGTTAATATCTAACGAATATTTTGTCTTTTATTATAAATATTTGAGTTAATTTTGGATACCTGCGGATGTTTAATTTATTTTTCAAAATATCCAGACTTCTCTTTTAAAACTCATAAAGTTAGATACATCCTGTTTATCCAAAAAATCATTGGAAGAATGGTATAACTTTAACAATATCTTAAGTGTTTTGCATGTAAACAAACTAGAGAAAATACATTTTAAATAATATTTTAATAAGTTTAATATTTAAAAAGTAAATTTTAAAGATTTTTAAACATAAATTTATATAAATTTTTATCGTTAAACATTTATAAAGAAGGAGTAATTTAAGTAGAAAGAAAATATTTAGGTGTTTGTTTTTGGTTAAATTTCTTTGTGTTTTAGCATTTTAAAAATATTTTATAAGTATTTTTTTTATTTAAAGGCAAGAAATTAGTCTTTTGTACTAAGAAAAGCGTTAATAAATTAAATAAATATAATAAAAATATGTTTACTTGTATGTAATTAAACAAAGTAGGTTTAAGTCATGCGAAAAATTCAAATAGAAAAAAAACTTAAAAGGCAATTTTATGTAATATTTACAAAATAAAGTAAATAAATTTACTTCTTGAACGTAATTAATTCGAAACCTTTTAAGTAAAAACGAGGATGTTTGTGTGTCAATGCCCCTGACTTCATTACAACCATCGCCTATCTTATCAAGAAGTGTTAACTTAACCCAGTTGAACTCGCAAATTAACAAGAAGAATATAGCAAAAGAAAAATTAAAAAAAAAAAAAAAGAATAATAAAATAATTTTCATCAAAGATAATGCGTAGGTTTTAAAATGATTATTCTTAATACGATGATAAATTTTAAATAAAATTCCAAAGAATTATCTTTCTTAGAAGGACGAAGAAGCTTTTCATATGTACTTCTTGACACGTGTCCGTTCCATCAGCCAGATTTTGTTTTTACAAGTGCACAAAAGAGGATTCGACATCTGTTATGAGCTTTTGCTTGAAACAACAAAGCAAAGACTTAAAAATCCTTAGGGAGCCGCTTGTTTGCGACTAAATTTGGTAGATCAAACTTTATATTTTAACATCACTTTGACACCGAATCATGAATAATTGAATTTTAAATTCAAAACATTTTTATTAATTTATTATTAATGTATTCAAATCAGTTTGTTCCGGTTCGTAACAGGTTAAAGAACAATAAAGATTTTATGATTTTTGATGAAATTTTAAACACTTTATAAGGAAATTACCAGATGGTTGCTATAACATTAACAAGAGACACGTAAACATAACCGAAAATTTAATTTTTACAAAGATGTTTTGACAACTTAATTAAGTGTTTTGATTAAGTTTTAAAAATAAAATTTATCGGCGTTTAATTATTCCAATTTAGAACTAATTTAAGTAAATTACAATGGTGTAAATTGGGATTTAAAAAAAGGTACTGTATATAAACACGAATATAAAAAAAATGCCACTAATTAAATTTAGATAGTAAAACTCCTATAAGAAATTTAATGTTTTAGATTAAAAAAAAATAATAATAAACGAAATTTTATAAGAAAAATTGTATTAATAAAAAATTCTGAAAGATTATCCGAGGATATTAACCTAAATTTGGTTATAGAAGTCGCACGAAGTTATGTACATTACTTCAAACGGTTTAAGGAAATTTTTGAAAAGAAAAATTTTTCTATTTATAAATTCATCGACAGATGGTTCCAATCATAGTCTAATGAAGGATTTAAAACGGTGACCCGCAAGTGGAAATGAATAATTGAAGCGAGATGGAAGGAGAACACAGGTGGAGAAGATGTCCCGCTGTGATTCTTGTCTTCGACTGATTGAATTACGATATCATAAGATGATTATGTTGTGGCCTAGTAATAATTTCAACTACAAGTTTATTAAGTTGTTTAGAAGAGGTTCTAACCTATCTAACGGTTGTGACAATTGCTACATATAACACTGCAAGACTTTATCTTGAAGCAATAGTTATAAATTTCAAACTTCCTTCATCTATATATTTTATAGTTAAAATGGGTCACATAATTTAGTTTCTTTAATAATTTCTACAGTTAATCCGCATCATTTTTATTAAGTAAAGCTTTTACCCTTAAGAAAATCCAGTTTTTTTTTTCTAATACACAAGCTTTATATATTGTTTTTGAAGACGTAAAGAGGCTCCTTACAAATTGAAGTATAACAGGAACGAAAAGGCTCAAATTACATCCTTTATCCTGTTGTGATGAAAGTGCTGTTCGGTTCAAACTAGGAGGAAAAAAAAGAGAGATTTATTTATGTTAATTTATACCTTTTTATATGTAAAAATTGATGTTCCAAAGACGCACAGGTGTTTGCTTAACCTTCGTATATATGTATAATCAATTTTTTGTAGCCTGATCGGTTATTTTTTATTTTTTTTGGAATTTTGACACCTATCATACTAGGCGAATACTTGAATAAAAAAGTGCTATGTTCAGTATGTAGTCTGACAAAGTGACGTTTATACAGCTGCACGAACATTACCCACGTTAATCACGTATTCGTGATTTCTTCACTCATGATATGCCCTGGTCAGCTCATATTTGTGGAATGTTCTCAATTAATATGCATGCCTCGTGTTTAAGATGCACCTGTTCATTTGTAGTAACATAATAATTAAGTTAAAGAAAGTAATTTTTGATTTACTTTCCCTTTTTTCTCCGCCCTTTTTTTTTCCTCTAAAAATTATTGAACGTATTTCTTTTTTTTTTTTTAAGTTTTCGCTTCTAAAACATTTGCCAATTGTTCTGTTAAACGCAATTTTAATTAATCGATTCACTTTTGAAGTATTTGTTGAGTATATTTTTAGTGTCGATGATTCATTTTACGAAGAAAAGTATTATTGCGTACGTGTTCGAGACTGGTGTCTGTCTGTCTTTAACTTAATTGAACACCTATCTTTAACACAAAAGTTTCGATTGCTGTGTAAAATTAACAGAATAATCTCCAGATTTATACGCTAAATAAGCTTAAAATAGTTATTTAAGCATTACTTAATTTGAAAAAACTAATTAAAATTAAAAAAAAAAAGTGCACTTAACATCAACAATAACATTATGCATAATTCAAAAGAAAACTTAATTATGTAAATCCGAATGAAAACAAGAAAATTAAATGTTCGAGCTTCAGGATCAAATTAAAAATCAAGTTTAAACTCATTAAAGTAATGAAATGAAATAATTTTTAAAAAATTGCAATTAAAATAAGAGATGATAAATAATAAAAATTACAAAAGAATAATTTAAAATCTTTAAAAATAGAAATTTTTAAACGATTTAAACTAGTCAAAATCGAAGATTAGTGTTTAAAAATCTACACTGATGAGTCCCTTCATGGACTGGTGCCAATTCATTAGTTCCGAACTCAACGTTACTAATCGGAGATTCCAGCTAAATATAACTTTTAATAAATCAAAGAGTATATAGACCTTTTTTATATACATATAAATATATCATAACTTCATGAAGTTAATCGTAGGATCAAGCTGATTCTTAATTTGGAAGCTATTCTTCGAATTCGAAGATTTTTGTTCGAGCAAACAGTAAATTCTCATTCGTTACTGTGCATTGCTTCTTAGGAAAGGAAGAGAAGTCAAAACGGAGATTGACTTAGAAGGAAGATTGTGAAATATTCTAGATATTCATGACTGAATATCTAGAATATTTCAGAATATGAAGATACAATATCACAACAGAACTCTAACTGTAAAGCATGGCAGCAGGTGCAGCTGCTATAACTTAAAACTGTTAGTGTCATTCAAAGAGAAAACCTTGAATATTAAGAAAAATTTTATTTTGTTATTAAATTTCTATTCTAAAATAAATAGATAAAGATAAGCATTTTTAATTTTTAATAATATTGCATTTAAATATATATATATGATTATTAGGTATAGCAGCTTCAAGAAGAGGTACATCTGAAGCATCTTCACTCGAAACTATTAACTTTTAACTAGAAAAAACTAAAAGAAGCCTTTCTATATTAGGAAAAAACCTTTAAGATCATTACTAAAACACCTAAAAATGTTTTCTACATAAGTTTTACATAAAAAATCACATAATTTCCCGTGGTCTAAGGAGCGAGAAGGTAAGTTATATTTATATATAAGGTATGGGTGTCCTTAATTAAAAAAATAAGTTTAACTTCCTGGAGGGGAAAATTTTAGAGTACCTATTATTAGTATTAATATTTATATTTTCGGATAAAATAAACAAATATTTTTTTCAGTATATATCCAAAAATTTAATTCAAAAATATTACATAAGTTAGCATGGGGATCGAAGCGACTTTCTGAGTCAAATTTTTTTCTTATTAATTATTTACGGTTAAGCATAGTTCTCGTTAAAACTAGATCATTATTTATACATATATTTCATCGAAGTGTTACACAAAATTATATACACTAACGATGTTGGTAAGTTTGCCAAGAAAACCTACCACACCCTGCAAGAATAGACCCGGTCCATGCGCCTCCCACGTCAAGCAAAGCTCTTATGCTATGGCAGTTGAGTGAGGAAGCAGCGAGAGTGAGTGCAACAGGAGTTTTATCAACCTCATCCAACACACTCCAGAGACAGTATATTGATAAAATAATTCGCAGAAGACTAGAAAAATCTCTTATATTCTGGCATATGTCGACTGCATTTTTACCATCCAACCAGCTGGAAATTTTTATATAAAAACAGTATCTTTGTTCATTCTAAACTGTTGAATTTTAAATCGCCTGGACTTACGGAAATAACTACATATAAAGGTAAGTCATATACAAAATTTAAAGTTTAGTAAAAAAAAAAAAGTAAAATATCTTTTATGGCTGAAGAAGTAGCTTCTGCTAAGTCACTCCTCGTAAACAGCTGACATTTCAAAGCTACTTGAAGCCTCCCTTAAAAAAAAATACTATTTTTTTTTATAAATAGTAACTTGTTCCGGCTAAATAGTATATATTCAATCAGGACTAGCATACCAGAGAAAATAAATAATTGTTATAAACCCTAAGTTGATGGCGTTTGTATAAGCAATTTTCTACTTAACTTCAGCCATTAATTTGATCTTAACCTCATTTAGTCAAGAGTTTTGACACAGTTAATAGCTCCGTTTGTCATATTTTACTATTAACTTTAAAAAAATAGTTCAATTTTTATTTATATTTAACAGTTTTTATGGATAATTTCCGTTAGAAAATGATTAAAATTTGGCATTAAAACCATTCTCGTCTTCGTTAACTAACAAAAAAATTTTCTTTTTAACGAATAAAATTGATTTTAAATTGAGCTATTAACTAGATTTTTAATTATAAATATATAAATATTTATTTACAAAATGAAAATTATTTAAATTTAAAATTTCAAAGATTATCCTGAAGATGAACCGGAATAGAAGAAAGTAGGGATAACGGACGGAAGTGCAAAGAGCGCTTCTATGTCCGATTTTGTTACATCTGTGGCCCACATGTGTTGGTGTCAATCTATCCCTGGGGTAGGTGAGGGGGCACCTCTTCACACAAATGCCTATATACACCAATTCTTCAGATTTGTCAAAAACCCGAAAATTCCATTCAACTAAAACATCATCTGTTAAAGCTTAGAACCCAATTCGCTCCATATTTTAAAGATTTTCTGTACTTTTTTGAAAATATTTAACATTTTTAAAGAAAATTTACTCTAGGAAACCTCAATTCATTTAGTTTTTCTTCTAAAAAAATCATCTTAGTAGGGCATTTACTGTAGTAAGGAGCCAAGTTGGTCAAACGAAATTTGGCAGAGAGAAATAATAGGGCACATAAAATCGTCACTCATCCTAATTAATATATATATTTTTTTAGAGTTTAGTACACCTTCCAAAAAAACTTTCTACTTTCTTTCATCAACGAATTTGATCTCGTATTTTTTTGAAGTGTTTAAAACGGTTTAGGAATTTAAAATTAGGAGTAAAGCAGGAAGTAAAAGAAATATATGCTAATATTCATTCCCAAATTAGTAAGAAGCCACCTGTGTTGTTGTAATTAATTTGATGCAGGAAATACACGTCTAAAATCTCCATTCTTCTAAAATAAACAAGAAAAAAAAAGGCATTTTCCACGGAATTAATTCGCAAATAAATATTTACCAATCTATTCTATGAAAATCGCTTTATTTTATTTATTTACTTCCATTTTAAACAGTTTACTTTTAACTACAAATATTTTTTTTTTTCGCTACGTTCTTTCTAGGAATGTTTCAAAAAATAAATTTTATTTACGCTTTTATGCTTAACAAACTACTAATTTTGGATATAAAAGAAATTATACGATGTGTTTAACGTACATATTTGGAAAAATTATAGCATAATTTATCATATTTTAGCTAAATATGTACAGTACTTTACACGATAAGGATTGTACGTTATTTATTTTACTCGGTTGAGGATCGTACTATTTATTTGAGTATTTTACTAACAAAGGTTGTGTACCCAACTATTTACGTTAACAAATTAAATGTTATATAATTCTTATATATTTGTGTACATTTAAGTTTTGGTTATAATAGATTTTACGTATCGTATTTTGCTTGTTATATATTTACATAATTATTCTTTTAAGTTTATATATAGTATATACACGATACCTTTTACTCGATGTACAATGCTCAGCGTACACCACGTATCATTTATTTTGCTTGATATACAATATATAATGGAGATTGTATGCTTGATATATATTGTACGTAATGAGGATTTAGTACCATATTTTATGTGCGCTATTTTTTGTTAGACATATATTGTATACGGTGTGAATAATGTTATCTTTTAATTATCATCGCCGAATGTAGAAGATGAAGTTAATTGGTAATGTTCCGACTTTCCCAGGCAGGAGAAGTGAAGGTGTCGGTTACAGGGATTGTGCCTTCTCCTGTTTCATATTTGGCTCTCGATGTTAATCGGAAACATTGTTTACTGCTTGTTTCATTCCAAATAAACATAAAGAAAAAGATAATTTCCTTTACTTTAGCATTAAATTTTCAAGAAACTTATCTGATAAAAAACAAATTTAAAGTTGAAATGTTTTAAACTGTTTGTATATCATATAAAAAATCGATTTTTTTCTTTTTAAATTTATTTTATTTTCTTTTTTTTGTAGAATTCGTTATTAAATTGGTCGTTTTTGCGGAGTAAGCAATCTTCTTTAAAATATTTTAATGCCACGTCCAATTTAGTAATATCTTTTTTGTAAAAGCCGCTAATTCTTAGAAAGAAGCAATCCTGATTTAACTCTAGCAATTTAGCTGACAGTTTTCTCTCTTTAAATTATCCTAGAGTTTGTGTCCTTCCATTACCGGACTAAGAGTTGCTGCAATAAACAGATTTCAGTTCTAACAAAGTGTACTTTGTGTTTTTATATCGAACTAGAAAGGATCCCTGCATCTTCTCATCTTGCTGTCTTTTCCTTCATTCTTACGGGACCTTTGGGGTTAATTTGGCAGTGTCGACCTCGTACAGTTTTAGATTTATCATTTACTAAAGTCGAATGCACGTAATTAATCGCTGTAAGTTGATTGCAGCGTGAGAATGTTTCACCTTACATAGGCGATTCGAACGGCTCCTGACGTCCCTCTGGATGTCGTGTGACGGAAACTTCGTCCATACATCACTTCTACTGCACGTGTGATACTTCTTGAGAGAGACAGACGGCATCTGGGGCTCTATCGTCCCATCCAGATGTCTTAAAAATCATTCGGGTCTCGCAATTTTAATGAATATTTGTTTCTTAAAATGGGGCGCGTATGTAAATGAGGTTTATTTAAGATATCGTCCAATTAACGAAGGGTTAAGTTATGGAGTTAGAGAATGAGAGTCTAAGCGGAGACGTCGTTTCCGGGTCAATAGTGATAGCATCTGCTTCACCACAATCGTACTTTATACACGTCTTGTTCGGACTGGGAGACCCCAAAGGTCGTTTGCGCTCCTTCCCTCGTAACCGTCGGAAAGGTCACGTGACGGATGAGGGTACGTCCTTCCCAGAATCTTTCCGACCATCTGGAGACCTTGGACCGAAGAACTGTCCCCTTCTTTCGTCCAATGGCGACATTTTTATGGCTATTTGAAGGACGCCTGACAAGGGGCGTCGTCCTCTTTTCTTTAGAAGGTCTGTTTGCATCTTTAAGAATAAGTTCTGACCCCATATAAAATGAATCACTCAATGTTTTATGATTTATAATTAAAATTTAGTTTGTTTTTTTACAATAAATACTCGTTTCTGTTTCCTTTTTCAATTATTTATATTAAAGATACGAAGCTATATATTTATTTCGTATCACAATAAGTCAATTTATAAAATTTACGATAAGATCAAACATTTTAAAATAAAATTAATTTTTCTCAAAATGTTCGTATTTTTTTCGTATACAAAAATTAACTTATCATTTAAAATTTTGCGTAAAATCCCTCAAATTCCAAGCGTTTTATTTATAAAAATAGTAAAGTAGCATTTGTAATTGAATAAAAATCGTTCTTTATAATTAAGTTAAGAAGGAAAATTGTAGCAATTATTTTTATTACAAATTTTTAAGCATGTGGAACTTATAAACATTATTTATCCCTGGAATGACCTAAAGGTTAGCCAGGTAATATGCAATAGAAGAAAAATGGAGCCTCAAATGGATTTGTATAATTGGAGTTTAAGGATGTTTCTGTTAATGAAAACCAGATGAAAAGTAAGCTATACCATTACAGAATGAATATTTACAGACTATTAAGAATATACAGAAAATCTTATCTTTAATTTTGCAAAAGATTTTATAAGCATTATGGCCACACACGACGATTTATATAGTTGTTTTTTTGACCTCCTTTAATCAATTGATTGTTATCGTTTCATAACAGCTTTTGGGACCTTGGCATCTACTAAAATGGTTCTATTGTCTTAAAAAAATAAATTTAACTCTTCTATTGTCTAATTTAATTGTTTTAAATTGTTTTTTTTTTTAAGTCTGGGAAGTTAAAATATTCCACTTTTATTAATTGATTTCTGCAGGGTTGTAGGCCCTAAGATTTCTAAGAGAATTGAACAATGACAGGAAGGGACAGGAAAAATCACTTCAATACATTTACTTGATCAATTTAACGTTTCTCACGTTTACTAAGGGGAATTCTTTTTTTATATATAAGTGAAAATGTTATTTAGTTTCATTGAAACTAGCTCAAAAATTCGTTTAATTGGACTATTGTCAGAATCAACGAAGACAAACGATGATAATCGTAGTTTATCTTTGCAGCTGTTTCTTATTATTATGAAATTAATATTTAAAAAAGAAAAACGTTTTTTAATAGTTTAAACTTGATTCTTTTATTCCTTAAAAAATTGAATAATAAAAAAAAAAGATGAAGCATTATGCTATTTATAGGGGATTATTTACAAATGTCCAGGCTGATTTCTTATCTTAGTAAACATCTTGCTAAGGAGGTTTTAGAATGATGAAAGGTCGAATTGCTCTTAATGTTTAAACAATTTAAATCTTATATATAACTGTTCTTGTAATAGTTTAAAATGTAAATGTAGGTTATTTTGGAAGTTCCTTAATGCTTAAGTAGAAAAGAAACTCTTAAAACTATGCTTGAAATTAAATTTTACGTTAATTTTTTAAGTTAAATTGAATTTGTTTTGCTGTAAATTAATTAATAAATATATTTTTTGTAATTACAACTTTAAATGTAAGAAAATTGAACTTAATCTTTGCTAGTTTGATCAGTTTAGAGTTATAAAAATTATTTATAAACTAAATTTAAAAAATCTTAAATATTTTAAAAATTATTTAAAGCTGAATATTTATAACAAGAATAATGCAGTAATATATTTGACTTGATATTTTATCTAGAAACTGTACTAAATAAACAATATTAGATACCAAAGTTAATGTTAAAGCATACAAATTAATCAAACATACTTTAATAATTATCTATTAGGTGCCACAACATGAAGAGTGAAGACAGAACGTCATTCATTTGAACAGAACGATGTGCAAAAATCAAGAACTGAGACATATTTTTTTGATAGTGACTTGCGGAATTTTAGCATTTGGAAATGCTAAAGCTGGAGGTAATTTTACTTTTTAAAATTAATTAATTTAAGCTTGTTAAATAAAGCATTTAGTCCGTCTTTTAACGGTTCATTTAGAACAATTTGACCTCTTTTTTGGGTGGGGATAAGGAACAACAACAGGATAGGAGGGGCACATGTTCTCACACCTCCTAGAACTGCTATGTGACATAAACATCTCTGGTATGTTCAACTTAGCAATAAAGGAAGGCCTTATCTTAATTAATATGGATGAATCCTTTTCGATAATAATATCTAGACTCATCACAAAAGAAAAGGGCAAGGGAAAAGTTTTAGAATCATGAAAAAATAGCTTAAAAAAACTCTGATATGAACCTACTGTAAGGTGACCCTTCCAATGACATTGTCCACATGGCCCGAAGAAGTTGCAACTTCTCCCGAGTTCAAAAGGGACGAAAGATTCGAGAACACGTAAAATATAAAAAATTTTCTTGATCTTTTAAGACTTATTTTTATGAAATTATATATATTTAACTATAATTTACTTATTAAACTCTTATATAAGGTCGTTTCGAGTTAAGCATCAGCATGCGAAAACGTTAAAAATTCATTAAAAAAAAAAGGAAATAAAATTACGATACAGTTCTTTATAAAGTATAAAAGGGTCGTTATGTATAAAAGAGGTCTAAATATATTGCATTTTAGGCATGAAAGAGTTAAGCTCTTGTTAAGTAAATAACAAAAGGCGTTGGTAAAGATATCGAATTACAACTTTGTTGATTCACTGCTTGCTCTGTCCATCATGAACTCGTTTATTATGTTTTGTTCAGTCACCACGTGTGGAAGGACAGTTTTTTTTTCCTTTAATAAAAAAAAATATAGCAATGATCTTTAAAATATTGCTAAGAAAAGAAACAAATAAATCGTTTAAAAATAACAGTTTAAATTCACATCCGAAAAGCGAATTCGTTTCGTGCTGTGTAAGGTTAAAAGTCAAGAGTTTGGAGACTTTTGGAGAAGCTCGAGATTTCTTTAAGGATCCTACTTGGTTAGATAAAAATAAATGATAAATTCGAAACATTTGGAATTAAGAATCTATCGGTAATCAATGGATGGATGGAAGTGGTGCAGCTCATGAAATCGGATATTAGCACGTGCGTTAGAGGCACCCCTAGGGATAGATACCCGTCCCCGGCGGGAGACTGATGAAGCAAAGCAGAGATGAAGCAAAATAGAAGGCTACGGCACAATTAAAGGATAGGAATCAGATAAGAAGCATATGCGCATATCAACAGCACTAAATTTCACTTTATAATAGGTAGATGTATTGCTGTTAGTAGAAGAGAGATCCAATTAATATTAATGGCAGTAAATTACAGTTTATAATCGAAAGATAACGTAAAACATTGATTACACGTTGGAGGTAGTAATAAATATAAAAAAAATATATCGCAGATAAAAAATATCCTGTCTTCATGATTAACTTTTATAGATTTTTATATGAATTAAGTTGTTTTTTTTTTATTTGAATTTGGTTTGTTAACGAAGGCGTGCTCTTTTTTATACAAAGTATATAAATTACGACAGGTTTAAAGAACGTGAAATGCATTTAATAATAAGCCTTCATGATATTGTATTTGTTTGTTAAGTTTAAATGAGAATTTAGTTTAATTAATGGCGATTGAAAATAGTTTAACCAACGACTAGAATTGCACATTTGATTTCTATTTTAACTGGCCACCCGTAGAGCAATCAAGTTTGTCAAGTAAATTATACGAGCTGAAATCTATTTTAATTTACTTCAATATATCTGTACGTATGTCTTTAATTTTACTTTTTATTAAATCACTATTGATTCCATTTTCTGCATTTTGAGCAATGTGATTTGCTATTTTGGTTAAATGACCCATATAACCTCGTCTATGTTTTCCTGGTTTTGTCCTAAATTATAAAAAAATGAAACTACATTATAAGAAAGTAACTATTGAAAATTAAAACTTTCTCATAAATTAAAATGATTTAGATTTTTGTGCACGTTACGGCCAAACCCAATTCAGGCCAAACGGGTTTATCCTACGCGTGTCAGGATATACTAGTTTAGCCCAGGACAATCTAGGTCAAACTAGTTAAGCCTAAATACTTTAGGCTTAACTAGTTTGACCTAGGCTGAACTGACTTAGAATTATTATTCAAGTATATTAATGGTTAAAATAAAATTAAAAGGCAATCAATTAGATGAACAATATCTATTCAAACATAGTCTACTTAATTATAAAAAACAGTATTGATTAGAAGTGACACAACACTTGTACAAAACTATAAAATAAAAATAAACTAATCAGTACTTCTCAGTTTGNAATTTTAAATAAAAATTAAGTTCTTATAAACTATATTTAAAGCTTCTACTATGAAATCTCAATAGATAAACTATGAAAAATTTTAAGACCGTGTCTTAAATTCTTGAAGAAACTCATAAAACTTTAAAAATAGTTGTAGAATTTTCCAGAAAAATATGCTTTATCAGGATGACATTTTTTACAGAGAAGAAACTGAAATACTTTCTAAATATGGACTAACTATAGCATGACAAGAGCAAGGAAGGAAAAACTAGAAGTAGAGCAGAAAAACTAGGGGAAAAAAAAGGAAAAAGATAAATGATAACTTCGAAAAAGTTAACTTGTCCAAAATACAAGAACGTAGAAATGATCTAAAAGCTTAACACCTTTTCACTTCAAAGGCAGAAAGATGTCAAGCAATGCTCTTATATAATCTATCTGTCAAGTATAGTGTCATACATTAAATAATATGTAGCAGCATTCATCAGTGATGATGTAATCGTTTGATTTAAATGATCGTAAGTTATTAGAAATAACTGTCTAATAATGACTGATCTGTCGCCTGCAATAATCCTGTCTGGACTTAGGTCGGCACGGTCTTCATAACTCCTGGTTTGTCAGGATTATCTAGGTCTTTCTTTAAGCTATAGGTCAATCTCTCTATATAGTTTCACTAAGAGACCTTTGCACTTCTTTACAATCTTTTATAGTTTTACTGTCCAATAATGCATATTTACAGTATATTAATGAAAAATAAGCTTTAATATATCGAGCATTTAAGTTAAGATTGCTCCTGTCCTGATTTGAAAATCCTATACTCCATTTTTTTTTGTTTTCTTCTGATAAAAAGTGACAGTAGAAGCAATATTTCTAGAATCTATGATAGCACGTGCGAAGGAGACAGCCAGGGCTGTTCTCTTTACTTCTTTCTAAGTGAATGGAACCAGTGTTTTGTCAACAAGGTTCCCTTGATGTATGTTTTGCAGAGGAAAGCTGGTAAACAGATACGAGTTCTCTTGCTTTTTAAAAACTTTCTTATTCACAGATGTCATTGTCTTTCTGCCATTGCTTTCTATTGTTTTAAAAGTTTATTTTTAACTAGTTTTTATTTATGAATATTTTTTTTTTATATTTCTTTTCTTACGTGTGGTAATCAGTCAAGTTTGACGTGTGAGTGTGGAATGAAAAAAACATGGCGTATTTGACAATGATAAGTTGACTGAAGAGTTGAAGAAGTCAACTAGATAACGAACACACTTAATAAGTTGTATTTTCTAGTTTTATTTCCAGTTTTTGGTATCTATATTTAGTAAAAAAGCTTAGTTTCAGATTTCAGAATGCGATTTACTTATACAAGAAGTATGCAGAACTTAAGAAATTTGCTTAGTCCATTTTTACAGCTTAAAATCAAATGGAATAATCAATGTACATCACCTCAACATCTTTTAACTTCAGTACAACATTGGATTGGTCATCATCGTATGTCTTTAATTTTGATTTGAGCCATATCTCGAAGTAATATTAGCCAGATCGACGATCATGGTCGCTTCTAGTGACGGGAAAGATATATTTTTGAGTAAACTGAGCCCATCCATCATAAGTAAAGGCGTAAAAACCTCCTTCTTCCTTCAAGTAACTTGTTAAGAAATGATGAATGTTGAAAGTAAATCTGATAAATATTTTATAACATGCTATGTAATAATGAAAAGTGCTTAATAAGAAAGAGTAAATAAAGTGTGTGAAATGGGAGTTCTGCAAAAAGGTCATGAAAAGAAGCAGTAGCCATTTGGCCTGGCTTCTTTGCTGCACTAGGGTCAAGTTCGAAATCTTCCAAATTATTTCTCTTTGGGGTGGGATTCGTCATTCATCTTGTGGTATTAGCACTTCTTTGAACGAAATTGTTATAGCCTACTTCTAATCTGAACTTTCTTCTTGTTAAAATCAATATTTTAGACCTACAAAATACTTTAATAAAAGTTAGTTTTCTATAATAACAAGTATACTTTTAATTAAAATATTCTCAATTCTTTTTAGTTAAATACTTTTCAAATATGATTTTCATAATTTAAGAGCTCACAATGTTATTTTGTATAAGTAGACTAAAATATAAAATTTCTAATTAAATTCGACTTTTTATTTTATAAATTTATATCAGAAAAAATTACAAAATATAAAGAAAATTATCAAAAGAAAAAATATATAAAATTTTAAAGAATTTGTCTTCAAGTGATTCTAAACAAAACACTTTTTAAGCTAGACTAAACTGTTTATCTTTACGATAAAAATTTCATATAAACCACAGTTCAAACATACATTTCTTATAGATAATATATTATTTTTAAAATATAATAATATATATATATTATTAATTCGATATGTGATTAAATTAAGTTTGTGACATTCACAAAAAGATAAACAAACAAACGTCCTTCACCTAAGAATGCTAAACGCCAAATTAGCAATTTAGGTTGTGAAGTTAAAAAATAGATTAAGTATTATAAGAAACAAAAATATCTGCGCCAATTTTAGTGTTTAAACAGGACATAGTATTCATAGTCACACCAACAGGTACAACGAAAGGAACACACACACGCACACACACAAAAAAAAACTATAGCAGGACACAAAAAAACTGTGAACGAAGAAACTGTGAAAGAATCAGCTGCACTTCACCAATTCTCACTCGAATGATAAACTGACTCTTGTGTTGGCTGACAGACAAAATGGCGCTTCTTGGCATGACCCTTTCTCCTCAGCTTCTCCTTGTTTACAATTTGTATGAGACACGGATAGTTTGACGAACGTGAAAAAATAGGTAGGCGTTTCTGTTAAATGTTCTTTGGCTAATTCTTTTTTCTTTTTATTTTTGAAAATTGATGACTTTAAATAATCGACATGTTTAAAAATACTTTGTAACTTTTTGTATTGAAAGAGTCAAAATTATGACGTAAAACTTAATAAAATGCAATGTTTTAATTGGTTTGATTAAAAAAAAATAATAAGATTGTGACGTTAATAATCGAAATAAAACACACATCATGACGTAATAATCAGTAGAAAAATATTGAAATTATGACGTAATAATTGGTATCAAGGAAACGGTATCGTGACGTAATAATCAATTTTAAGAATTTCAAACTGTGTGACGTAATAATGAAGTAATTAAAACTGTGATATAATAATTGTTATAAAAACGAAATATTATGATGTAATACGAAAAATTTTATTATAAAATATTAAAATTACAACACGTATTTTGTACCAATTTATTAATTTATCAATACATCATAATTATAAATATTTTTCAATACAAATTTTTTTTCTCTACATTCCTATTATGACATAATTTGAAAAAGACAAAAATATGCTAACCCGATCATTCATTTTGGCAAGCAAACTAAGCAAATTTGCCATGACGTGATGGTGTTAGCAATCCGTTTCGTTTTTAACGTAATTTTCAGTATTTTATTCTGTACTCTTGCCAATTCTAAAATTTGTGGTACGGTAACGTAACTATCTGACGTAATTTACCAGGGTCAAAGCAGTTGGAGGTACTGTTAAGATGCCATGTATGATGTAATATGTAGTATTTTTAATCACGCTCGATCATGCACAAAAATTTATAGCCTTGTAAAAATAAATATATTAAGATAGTATATTTATTAATGATACTTAAAAATTTGTGTCTCAATATATTATGATAAGGCGTATTAAAAAAAAAAAATTGAAAATTTATAAATTTTATGAGCTGTTAATGTGTTTCGCTACTGAATGACACGCTCGTTAATTTTAAAATTCCAAAAATTGCAAGAGATTTGGTGTGGCTCTTAAGCAATCAATTGTCGGGTCAGGTGTGTATACTTTAAAGAAGAAGAAGAAAAAAAAAGGTAGCAAATTTTGTTGATGTAAACCACAGAAATTTAATCTAGAGAGTAATCATCACTCCTGTACAAAAAATGATAAAGTGTAGCAATGGAGCCTTTTAGATTTATCAGTTTTCTGAAACATAAATTAGTTTTCGAAAGGTAGTAGATAAAAAAAAAAACCGGGCGGGATTAATGTGAAAAATCATCTTAGATTACCTGTTACACAGTTACACTATCTGATCCTGATAAATTGTAACGCCTCCAGGAACTAAATCTACGCTAATATCAACAAACTCATTCGTCACTTCTTGCTTCGGTTAAATACCTTTTAATCAAGTCATGTTCGAAAAAATACGTGATTACGATCAAATCTGATATTGAAAAATGCAAATTACACAAAAGAATATCGTGAAATATTGATAAATGAATCGTTTAACGATTTATTAAACAGAAATGTAAATTCGATTTTTAGATAAAAGTGAGTGATTCTCGAGGGTTTTAATTATTCGTGTTAAGCGAATAATAAAGAGATGAAATATTTGCTAAGCTTATCTGCATTAAGAGACTCCTCCAAACTGTTTGTTATAATTTTGAACAGAATTATAACAACTTCAAATGATTTTAATGTAGTTTAATTGAGTGGTTTTTATGTTGAGAACAATCTTAATGGATAACTGAGTTTTTTAAAAATAAAAATCCGCATTTATTAATTTAATTATCATCTCAGAGTAATTTACGTAAGTAATCGAATGATGTTGAGTTCGAAATTGTCATCTTGAATGCTCTTTTTCTGAAAAAAATAGGAATATTCGTAACACTTTGTAATGTTAATTTCGAATTTTAATGATTTTCTTTCTTCACTGGATACGCTTTTTTAAGTGTATTCTAATTATACAATTCTATATTATCAAAACATCATATCTACATGTAAAATTTTCTTTAAGCTTGTTTACCTTTTCCATGTGATTTCACCATATTCAACAGTGATAACCCTATCTTAATTTATAAAACCTAGAGCAGACTTCACTTAAATATCCAACACATCTGTTGAATATCTAAATAAACATTATTGGAGTGAATTTTGTTAAGAGTAACTTGAGAATCTCGTACGTTATTTCATTTTGACCTCGGCATTGAAAGCAGAACTTTAATTGTACCTTTACTTTAGTAAACAATTATCTGTTATAGAGACTAATAGAAATTAATTTTAATATGCATACAGTCAGTTAAGGTTACTACAGACTCCTGCCCTCTATCCATCATTTTGTGGATGTTTATCTCTCCCAAACTTTGGCTTGTATACATTGGGGCACCTGGTTTTTATAGAGATCAACCCTAACTCTCGTATAATAAACATTTGATGCAAGGCCACTCACGGTCTGTTGATTATGCACAGGAAGTGTGCGTCTCCTTTTTACTGTCTTTACAAGGATTAATTATTGTTTATTACGACCTCTGATTGGTAAAGTGTCGTAATTACATCATACTTCTGGTTATTTATGCTAAAATACTACTAAGGAACGAAACCACACACAGCTTAGGAAAAAAAATATATATATATAAGCATGAAAATCACTTTGACATCCAGATAACTTTTACGTACTCCAATGATCCTTTATCTTATGTCACATGTTACGTTAAGGAAATTTTGAGCAAAAGCATAAGCAATGAAATTTCACCTTTCAAATTAAGCCATGTTAACTTAGAGGATCTATAAGAGTTTTACAACTAAGCGCCATAAAAAAACATAATAATAACAAAAAAATTGTAACTAAAATACAAAAAAAATTAAATAAATATGAGCATGAAGATCCCTTTGACATCCATATAATTTTTATATGCTTCAATGGTTTCTTGTTGCATATTGCATCTAGAAAATCTCAACCAGAAGCCACTAACAACAAGATAGTATTTCAGCCTTTTAAAATGTACTACTTTACTGACTTGGAGGAGCCACGGATCCACTTTTATAGCTGAACCTCGTAAAACAGACACCATAGTAGAGAATGGCACTAAAAATTCCATCTTAAAAACATTCGTTAAACTCGAAGGAGTGGAAGAACTGACCGGAAATTTCGGACACACTTTCGAGGAATATTCAAAGGAGTGGGCCGACAAACGTCTCGTCTACTCGACTTAATTTAGTTGTTACTGTCCACCTGCTCCCTCGGTAAACGTGATACGCATCCTACAGTAATTACAGTAAAGAGAAAGAAGAATACATAACAGATTTGTATACAAGTTAAAGTAATTCAATATGCCGAGCATTATGCCCTTCTATTCCTTTAATTATGACATTTATCATCCCTCGTATTAAGGTTACTCATATATAGAAACTCCTAACGAGTACTTAAGTGCAGCAGAGACAAATAGGTTGGGTGGAGTACCTCACTCGAAATTTTGGAGATAGAAAACAGATAATTTCTGGTGTGTGTCTCTTCGAGAGGTAAAGCCATCAGAAACGAATTCACTTCACGGAATGACGCGACCAGAAGCTGACATCGGTATTTAGGGTGTTTGATTTGTGGAGGTATTTCTACGTTACCGACTGCTCCTAAAAACTGCAACGTCTCCCTCCTGCGATAAAAGTTGTCAACTTTCTACTCATCCAGAGAAATAAGACACTTACATATATTAAACATGAATATGAGTTTTTGTTACTATCAAAATTACCAGTTTAGGAACGACTTGGTGTAAATAAGATTACACTATTTTTTTTTAACCAATTAAATTATATAATTTTTCAAAAGAGGATTTCGTATAGCTCGTGCGGTATATTTAATTGAAACAAGAATTCTTAGAACAAATATTCCTGTGGTCACGATTGTAACCACAGAAAGATTTTGCATTCAAACATGTAACGAGAGCTCAAATGGCTCAAATTATTTCGGGTTAACGGTTTAATTCGAGTATAGCGGATCATATAAATTAAGATTCAGAGAAATGTAAGAGTATGATTCAATATTCTTTGAAGTATTTTTCAAGAATACTCTCTTGATACTTTCATTTCGGGGAATAGTCTCAGGAACACAATTGAATAGCAACACACAATTGCTATTATTGATATTCAATTTAAAATGATGATAATTATGTAAAGTAACATTAGATTAATTTTAAAAATTAATGTTAAATTAAGAAGAGCACAAGAAGTTTAATGGGTTCGGTCATTTCGTTTTCATCGAGTGGCAAATGATAGGTTGTGCCATCTGTTGTCAATTGACGCAATTATGCAACATTGGAAATTTCGTCTTTACGATATAAAAATGGATATCGTAATCATTAAAGGTTTTAATTCCTCTCCAAATAAGGTGTAGGAAGTCGAAAGAGAGACATTAAAACGTCGTATTCGCCTTTTTAGGAGAACCTATTTGGATTTTAAAACACGAATAAAGTGGAAATTTGTGGAGGGTGACAGATCGGAAGAAAGTGTTATTTATAGCTAGAGATGAAATCTGCTCATCAACTAATCCTATCTGCTATTCCCTCTTGTTTATTAATAGTCTCCCCTGCACGTGGATATAGTCACCCTCACTGCACATATGTTTACAGCGCTCTTTTGGCAATAATCCAACCTCTCTCCCAACATGGACAGACGGCCTTTATGGCATTACGGTGTTAACGAATGTGTAGCGCTATGTCCCTAAGGTGACAGTTTGCTTTGCTATCGAATGACACGAGTTGAATGACTCTCAAGAATTTTATGGATAATTCTCCATATCAATGTAGATTATTCGAGTTAATCTTTATTTTGAACATCCCAAAATTCAAACTGCCACAAGTCCCTTTCCAGGTATATCGATTGCGAGTTAACTCGAGAAATTTAAAAATCTCTAAGCACTACGCTCGAATTAATCCCGATAGAGCAACGCTTTACTTTAATAATGAACATTTGTTTTATTTAGAGAACAAATTGTATGTTTTTTTTTGTAGCAAAATGGATGCTGGCCATCCATCTCTGTCATCATTTGTTTTCCGATGTCCCACGGATGTCACTACCGATTTTATAATTATATTTTTAACCTTGAGAAACAAAATGTTGCTAAAATATTATATACATTCCACAATACTCCTTTATATTTACAGTTCCACCCAAGTTACGTGAAGATGGACCAACATATCTCGAAGTGCCAAGAGGTGAAAAGGTGAAGTTGCGTTGTCCAGTTGATGGTTCACCTAAACCTTATCTTATATGGTACAGAGATAATGAATTAATATCTAGCAATTCGCCACGAATAAAGACAAGCAGATACAGCTTAACTATAAATGATGTTGAAGATGATGATACTGATACATACGCGTGCAAAGCCTTTAATGAATTCGGAATCTTATGGAAAAACTTTACGGTGAAAGTTATTGGTAAGCATCAAATAAACCTTGATGAATCACACATTTTTCACTTAAATTCAGAAAAAATACATTCAATACAAAGAAGAGATTTAATCATTAGTTTTCCCTCATTTTAAAGTACATTTCCCAAATATTTTCCCTATTAAACCATATTTAATCCTAGACCTTCCTGTCCATGCCTTCTCCTATATTCTTCCCTCTCCTTTTTTAAATACAAATATAATTTAAATTCTGGTACAAAATAAATTATAAATAATATTTTCCTTGTAAAATAATGTTTTAAAACAAAAAACCTAATGAAATTCCCAATAAGAAATACTTCTGGACCAAATTTTTTTCCAGATGACATGTTTCAAGATGAAGGTATGGATTTTGATACAAGTGTCAAACATGATTCCTCTGAAAAATGTAAGAAATTATTGTACAAAAAGATTTATAATAGTGTTATTTAACAGAATTTCGAATAAATTTTTAGATAAAATAAATTTTAATTTCTAATTCCTAACGAAAAGTCAAGTAATTCATTTTTTTACTTTTCAGACTCAAAATTTTTTGAACAAGACAAAAAAGACATCATTTTAATTGCCAAACCTGCAGGAAGTATGGTGGTGCTGAAATGTCCTTACGAAGGTATTACTTCTGCAAACGTGACATGGTTAAAAAATTCTCAAACACCTACAAGAACTTTAGATAAAGAGGTAATATATTTTAATTAATGGTATTTTATGTAATATAAATATAGTCAAACTTCTGAACAACGGCCACTGACAAGAACATAACAAAAATGGCCGTCGTTTGGAGGTGGCAATTGTTTGAAGGTTATTTTATATGCATTTTTATTCAAAGAAAGTTCCTGAAAAAAAAATGAGCGCTGTTTGAGGAAGACGTTATCGGAGGTTCGACAGTGTATAAAAATTTCATGTTTTATTTATGTCAAGTTCACGTTTTTCGTGTTAATTCTGTGGACATGTTCGTTGAATCTAGCAGTTTAAACACGAATTTCGAACGGACAATTTATGATTTTCAAGTATTTATCATGAATTTTAAATTCATGATAAATATTTTTGATAAATTCCACGATTAAAGAGAATTTTTCGATGTTTAATTTGCGTTTTATCTAAGTTTTAATTATGTTTTACTGCGATATATCGCTGTAAAACATATATATATAAAAAAAACCTTACTAAAATTAAATTTATATCGCCGTGAGAAGGTAGGTGTAAAGTAATTTTAAACACAAATTACACGCATTCTAGAATAGACAAGAGAGAAATTTACAAAATGTTTTTGTAAACGTTGTAACGACAAAGTTCGTTAAACGGTCCATTAAGATGACAATTTGCTAATTCATTTTCGTTCAGGCAGTCATCACCATAAATTCTTAATTGTACTAAAGCCTTAAAAAATATCAATCAATATAAGAATTTAAAGCATAAAAATTTAATCAGATTCATTCAGTTAGAACTGTATTATTTTTGTAGTTGTACAAACAGACAGGGAAAGCTAATAGGAACGTTTCGCTTAGATGCTGGAATGCAACTAAAAAAAGATGAAGTGTGATGTCTGTAAATTTTTTTTCATGTTTTTTAGAGATAAATCGTACGAAAAGAGAGCGTAAATCAAGAAAGTGTAAACTTTAAATTATAAATTTCAATTACTCGTAAAACAAATAAAGAGCAAATTACTTACAAGCTGCTTTCTTTTAAAATAAATCTGTAAATATTTATAATATAAATGAATAATGAATTATTTTATATTAAAAAATAATAATTTAACATTTAAAAATATTTAACAGATTATATTCCGTAAATGGTCAATAGTTATGCTTAATTTAATGACAACGGATAGCGGAAATTATACTTGTATTTTAACGCGTGGGGAAGAAACTATTAATTCTACTTATATTCTCGAAGTTCAAGGTATATTTCTTTAAGTTCTTCAAGTATTATGATTTGATATTCAATTATTAATATTTTATTTATTAAAAATTGTTTACTTTTGCACAGAACGAGTGCCTCATAAACCTATAATAAGAGATGGTTATCCGTCCAATCAAACTGTATACGTAGGAGATCAAGCACGATTTGAATGTCGTTTCATCAGCGATCTTCAACCTCATGTTAGATGGTTAAAACATTACACGATCAACGGATCTTACAATTATAACGACAGTTTTCCTTACGTAACGCCTATTTATGTAAGTTCCTATCTAGTAAACAAAGTGAATATTAGTAAATGACACTAATCTCGAGACGTTCTTTCTTCAGAATACCGATCCTAATATCACAGATCCCCATATATTAGTTATCAATAATGTCACCTTTGACGATGAAGAATGGTATACATGTCTCGCAGGCAATTCTTTAGGATATACATATCGAACAGTTTATCTTAACGTCATACCACGTAAATATTTTACTCAATTTAGATAAATATTATGAAATCTAACTTTGCTAAATGATGATTATCTGTTTGATTAGATCCTACGGAAGTTAACAGTACCGATAAAGTAGCGGCTATGCCAATAAATCATGGATTTCGTGGTTTGCAAACTTGGACCATCGTAATCATCTGTATGGTCGCTATTGGAGTGGTAAGCACGGGTGTTGCAGTGTTGGCTTATCGTGCAGCAGCATCTCAACAACAAAAGTTATCTTTAGCTAATGCACCAAATCACATTATTATTAAGAAAAAAGTTGTTTTGGAAAGACAGGTATAAATCCTTCTAGATTCCACTTTCAGAAGGATTCAGTTACGTTTGTCTAAAGGTTTAACGCTTGTCTATAGGATTCTGATACATCTCAAACTTCAGTAGCCCCTTTAGTGAAGATAGATTGCCCAAGAGGTCGTCTCTCTTCAGAATTAACGACTGTATCAGAATACGAATTGCCATTGGACCCAGAGTGGGAAGTTCCTCGAGAAAGGTTAGCTAAACTGTTTTTCAAAAATCAGAAAGATCCTCCATATTTTCTTTCTCGTTCCACTTTTACTATTCTTTTCTTCTGTATTGCATGAATCTTCATTAACTAATAAATGGGGTTGCATGAATTTTCAAGACTAACAAAGCGTTTCTTCTCCTCTTGTTAGGTTGGTGTTGGGAAAACCTTTGGGTGAAGGGGCATTTGGTCAGGTGATGAAGGGGGAAGTTTATTCATTATACGGAAAGGAAAAACCTACTATTGTAGCAGTGAAGATGTTAAAGGGTGAGTTAAAACTCAGTTTATGGTTCTTGTTTTAGTCTAAATGCAAGTTTTATCTTAATAATTGAACTTATTGCATTTCTATCTACAGATGGTCATACGGATCGAGAAATGGCAGATTTGGTTTCAGAAATGGAAGTGATGAAATTGATTGGGAAACATATAAATATTATTAATCTTTTAGGATGTTGTACACAAAATGGTAAATTGAAATTTTATTTATGAATTTCAACAACATGCTTACTCAAGATAATTTTAATTTGTAAGGCAGAACAATTGTTTAAAATTCATTTTATTTATTTATTTTTTTTCTAGGTCCTTTGTACGTAATTGTAGAATATGCTCCAAATGGAAATCTTCGCGATTTCTTAAGATCACACCGTCCTAGTTCTGGATACGAACGCGCAATCGGTACAAACTTCAAACCAAAGACTTTAAATCAGATGGATCTAGTCTCTTTTGCTTATCAAATCGCTAGAGGAATGGATTATCTCGCATCCAAAAAGGTAACTAATCAATTATTCGCTCTTTCCTTCAGATTTATATGCAAAAATTAACATTAAAAAATGTTTTTTCAGTGTATACACAGAGATTTGGCAGCTCGTAATGTCTTAGTGACTGAAGACCACATCATGAAAATTGCAGATTTTGGTTTGGCTCGAGATATACATAACATTGATTACTACAAGAAAACTACTGATGTAAATCTAATGATGAATTATTTATAGGAAATTTCAATAATAAAATTTTTAATCACTTAAACTAATTCAACAGGGAAGGTTACCGGTCAAATGGATGGCACCAGAAGCACTCTTTGATCGCGTTTATACTCCTCAAAGTGACGTGTAAGTGTTTAAATTTATTGTAAATTAAAGCTTATTTTAAATGATATTTAAATTCGAAGATCTTACTTTTTTGTAGCTGGTCCTATGGTATACTCTTATGGGAAATTATGACTTTAGGAGGCACACCTTATCCATCCATTCCTATCGAGAAACTATTTCAGTTGTTAAAAGATGGTCACAGAATGGAAAAACCCATTCATTGTTCTTTAGAAATGTAAGTGCAAATTTCACAATATCTCTTATTTAATAATTATTTATACTATTAAATATATTTATTTTCTTAGCTATATGATAATGAGGGAATGTTGGCAAGCCTCACCTAATCACAGACCTACTTTTAGCGAGCTGGTAGAGGACCTCGACAGGATATTAACTCTTACGTGTGATCAGGTAACTATCATCATTAGAAATCTTAGAATTGAATTACAAGATAAAATATATTTTGAAAATAAAAAATGAAAAGAATTAAAAAAAAATCTATACTTCAAGTATTAGTCGAAAACACATTTCTTATTAAAAATGATCAAAAATATAAACCCATAAAGCAATCTATAAACTGTATTAAAATATTTTTATTCCAGTAGACACAGATTTTTCTAATTTAATTACAAATTTATTGCATCATCAATAGTTTTTACGAAAATCATCATAAAAATGTAGTAATTCTGATTTATTTATTTGAGTTTATACATAAATTAACACGTACAAAAACATAATTAATTTAAATGATTTCTAACGAACTAAAATATAAATGTGAAACATTTCACAAGAACATTTAAGCAATTGACTTTCGAAATCCCAACAACTTTACTATAGGCTCACCGCTGTTTATATTAGAGCTTTCATTATTTAGATTCTTTAAGTTGCCTTTTAGATATTGCTGACAGATTATATTAAACAAAAGTATTTCCTCCAAAGCAAATTATAAACATTTCTCAGAATACTTAATCAAGAATTAAGCAATTGACTTTCCAAATCCTGTTAAATTCACATGATTCATAATATTTATTCTATAAAGTAAATTTTAAGCTACAGTATATTTTTGTGTGGTGACTTTTATGGCCAGTTTTAATTAAACAAACAAACCAAAAAAAAAACAATTCATTTGTATTATCTATTTTTGTTTTTACTAACGGTTTTAACATTTAAAATAGTGTTTTATATAATATAAAATGTTTATGCAAGTTTTCCTAGTTTAATAAGAGACTTTTTAGTTTTTTTTCTCTGTTTTCTGGGAATGAAATTACCTTTATAACGTGCAACTCTACCAATAGAATTGCATGTTATAAAGGTAATTTAGGAGCGTACAGTATATATTAGGAGCGCATTATGTCCGGAAGTGAAACTGTCCACCTTCGAAAACATGAATTAAACACTACATTACATATAATGAATACTTATTATAGCTTTAACGCGAATTTAGCTTTTTCAAAGTTGTATGGCAAAAATCAATTCTAGAAAATTCTATAAAAATTTTTCAAAAAGAAAAATCAATTATAGATTTAAATTTGAGGCTTCTAGAATCACTTTCAAGAAATATTTCAAAAAGGAACTATAGAATTAAAATATTAATATAAGCAAAAGAATGGTATTTAACAGGACAAACTTAAATAATAATAATAATAATAATAATAATTTTATCTATATTAAATTTTATTTCCAAATTAATATTTTTAAAACTTTCCTTAATGATTTCTATTTTTATAGTGTTTTAAGTTAAAAGATTTGCATTATTTTATTTATTGTGTCATAAATTTATATTATGATATCAAAAATTGCACTGATTTATAAGTTAATCCACATTTTGAATAGGTAAACTTCATTAAATATTACAGTTTTAATTTTTCTGTATAAGAAATATATATATTTTAAAATCTCTAAAAGTATTTAAAATACAATCTTAGAACATTTAATAAAATTTATTTAGTTAGAATTCTGAAAAAATTGCGTTTTTTATACTCTAAAAGCAAACTACAGTATAAGCTTTTAGACTCTAAAAAAACGCAATTTTTGATAATAATAAACAATTTTAATCGTTTTGCTTTACATAACAAAGGCAAATTTAAATTTATTATAGAAGATATTCTTTGAATATAATTATAATATAATTAGAAGTGGAAATTTTGTATTCA
Source organism: Centruroides sculpturatus (assembly GCF_000671375.1). Classification (NCBI taxonomy): domain Eukaryota; kingdom Metazoa; phylum Arthropoda; class Arachnida; order Scorpiones; family Buthidae; genus Centruroides; species Centruroides sculpturatus. Next base: position 328,839 of record NW_019385004.1, on the reverse strand, counting down.
GTCATACAATTTGATTCTAAGAAATGCTTTCACTAATGACTGTAACACTGGAAAATTGCCATGTTTTAAAACGAAAATTGCTTATTATTTAACATTCATTTTAAACATTGAAAAATCGATTGATATAAAATTTTCTTTCCACTCTTAAAATAGATGAAATTTTATATATCTTTTAGGAATACTTGGACCTGAATATCCCAGTTCTAGACACTCCTCCATCGAGCGGTACATCATCAGAAGACGACATATCAGATACGGATTCTAACGACAGCATGCAATACTCCATATGATACGTACCATAAAAGGCACGATGAACTAGTCAGTTCGGATATTACTAGTATTTATGTGTATACTATATTTATATTAACCTTTCTTTTATTATAATTACAATGATCTATGTGGCTTAGCTGTTTCGTTAACAGCGCAATTATTAGTTGAAGTCACAATAGAACAGCAAGTTCCAGAAGAAAGTACAAAAAATAATATCAACTTTTGTAGTTGTTGCTTGTGTTGTTTGAGCATTTTTCTACTTTACAAAGTGATTTTTATGTGGTACAAGACAATGCTGGGGGTTAAGAAAATGACTACAAAACTTATCTTCCCTATTCAGCAGCCCAGCCAGACGTCCCCTTTGATGGTGAAATGTTAGATATTTTTTGTATGTAAATAAAGTTTATCAAGTGATAGAAATGAACTTTTAACGTTGAAGAATGGAAAGATCAAATCAACAAATTTTTTGAATTTTTATTTATTTAATAAACTGACTAGCTCAGGTGTAATCTAACATTTGTGCAATTGTAATTCTGACCAGCAGAAGCTATCAAATGTTTTTATATATAAATATAGACTATATATAAATTTTAGAGTAAGGAAGTCATTTGTAAATAGAACATATTCATGTGCAAGTGCCATATTTATTCGTCATCATAGTGATTTATCTTCTATCCATCCATCAAGCAAGCATACAAACGCAAAATTTCTTTGCATTACTATGCAAATATTTTAAAATTGTAGCAATACTAATGCTATTTTTATCAATTTTTACGGCCAATTTTTTGTATTTATTCAAATTAAGAAAAAAATAAAGCAGCACTCTCGTTTATTTTCTATTAACTGTTTTTTCTTTTTTTCTGTTCTGTTATGAGAGGATCAAGGTCTCATTCCTGGCATCGCGTCGCAGGTATGTTAAATAAACATATATTAAGAGTTCACTGATAGAATGTATCAAGTGAGAAACATGGATATACAACTGACGTGTTATCAAGTTTCGTTTTGATATTATTAATGAATCATTTCATTTTTTTTTTATTTTAAACTTTAAAATTGAATTCATTTTAATCCATAAAAATCCATTTTATTGCTTACATACATTAAAATTATCCACAAATTTAGTATAAATCCATAGATTCTACGGTTGTTTTTATTTCATTTTAAAGATCCACGGTTTATGGACTTTTATCATATTAAATGAGAATCATTACACGTTAGTAACCTACAAAATAATTTATCAAAACAGAGATTTCAATACCACAGAAAACCTTAAAATATCTCTTAATTTCGTTCTACTTTAAATTCGAAGCTTTCTGTTTTATTAGTTAGAATTTGTTTTCATATAATCATTAATAAACACGATTATTTATTTTCATAACATAGTTATTTGGTTCCCAAATAAACTAACTTTTTAATAGAATATTCTTTGAAGTTTTATATTTAGACGTGATGAAATATAACAGATGATTTTTTTAAAATTTTAAGATGATAATTGTTAGAAGAAAAAAAAAATGAAAGGAATGAAGTCAGCAGTTAAGAATCTTTCTTAGTAAAAAATATTTAAATCACCAGTTCTTTTGAACTGGATGTTTTTATGTAAGTTTAATGTTTACACAGACATCGAGCGATGACCTAAAGATGACTAATAGCTGGAGAATTATGAAACTACTCTTCCATTTGTTGCATTCTTTCCTCATTAAGAATTATATAGTTAAAAGTTTAGCTACATTAATGCTGGTTATTGTTCTTAATTTGAAAGTAAAATAAATAAAGAATTTATTACTAATTATTTAATTTCTTTTAAATTAATACAACGGATCTGTTAATTTAAATTAATTTATACATAACAGAACATGATTTTACACCACTTTTTATTGTTTAAAATGGACGTATATTATTAAAATCGTACATTAATAAAATGCTAATATTCTGCTGCTAGATATAAAAAGAACAATGCTCAATGCTTCATATGACTCCTAAATATTATGTCCCTAAATATACAGTAAAATACATTACTATAACTGTATTTATAATAAAATATTAATTTAAACGACATTCTAAAACATTAAGAAATTCTACAATTAAAATAAACAACAAAAATAATCTAATCTATTTATTTATTACTACGTTTTCATAATATTTACAATGATAAGTTGTAAAATATAGCCTAAGTATTCGTGATATATCAATACTATTTTAACTTTCTGCCTTGTGGGTACTGAGAATGCCTCTTTATTTAAGCAAGCCCATTATGAGTTAGCAATGAGGAGGGCCCACAATGCATTTGGTCTCGGGTGCTCCAGAACAGTAGGCTGCCATCATAGCAACTCGGCCATCCACCTGATATTATACGTATTAATTCTTCAATATTCAATTATTTTATATGATTAGAGGAGGCAACATTATGAATTATTTTATTTGTTTGAAAGTTTTATTGTCCAGTCGGTTTTTCATTAATAATTGACTTCATAAATTACTTACGCAGATAATATAGATACGAATTTCGTTGTATTAGTAATACAATTCTATATAATTGCTGACAATTTTCCAAAGAAATGCTTTAATTATACTACTATAACTCTAAATAATATAACTATGATTAGTTCCGCTTATAGTTACTAATGTTTTGATATAATTATATACATACAATTAATTATAATGAAAATAAATATGCTCATAAAATTATTAGTGAAAAGTAAATATGAACAATGTTACATAAACAAAGTCAACGTTTGATTGCAATGGATCTAAAAAAATGGTTGCCAAATTTAGATGCTTTTAAACTGAAAAATATCTGGAGAATAGATATTTCGATAAATCTAAAATAGAAAAAAGATAATGGCATAAAAATCCTTACAAGAAATTCTTTCTCGAAATAAACGATATTATACAGGCTATTCGGAAAGTCAGTGTGCAATTTTCTAATAATATTTTCGCATTATTTCGAAAGACGTGTGGCTCACACGCTCACCAGACTTTTATCTATGGGGAGCAGCAAAATCTGCAGTGTATCGAAATCATCCTCGCATTCTGGATGACTTGAAAGCAGCGATAACAGCATTCATTCAACCGACCAACTGTTAACGATGTTTAGAAACAAAAGAAGGATCCAAGCTTGTATTGATGCTAACGGAAGTCACTTTCAACATTGTTTATAATTGTCATTCATATTTACCTCATGTACTCTATATTGAAACATGTCTATTAATAAATATATAAGCGCACAGTGACTTTCCGAACACCCTGTAGGTTATTAAATGAAGCAATATTGAATCCAATTTGCTAGGAGCAAAATCGATCTTAAAAATCTTGAATAGGCGATTTATTATTATGTTAATAAGTATTTAAAATAAGTTCATAAAGTTAAGAAGTGCAACACAATTGAAAAATGATGATAAAATTAAAATACTTTACTTCTTATTTTAATGAAATAAGCTCCTGTTAGCAATAAATCTTGAGTGGCGATTGCCTTCCTATTGCCTTCATAAAACCATCCCTAGACAGTAGCTAAAACCACTTTGTTATAAGTAGAACCAGATTTTGGCCCAGGGGTCGAATCTGACGAAACCGATTTTTAAATTCACATATAAATAAATAAAATTTTAAGTCAGTGGTTTCCAAGATGTGTGCTGTGAAGTCATACGATTCAATGACCGTTTTCCATCTAAAATAATCTTTTTCTAACGATAGGGGGATAGTTGGATTAGATTCGTTAGAAAAAGATTATTTTATATGGAAAACGATCATTGAAAACCAAGAACGTTGGAAGGTAAGAGGGGTTAAGAATAACGACATTCAGATTGCTAAACGATGGCTGAACGTAAACGGTTTACTGGTAACAAGAGCGGACAAAAGTAAGCATTTGGTGATCATGAAAAGAGAAACGTACAAAAAGGCGATAGAAGATTACATCAAAAAACAGAATGTGAAAAGGTAAATGTTAAAATTATTGAAACCATTGATAGAAGGGTCAAAAAGCTAGAAGGAGTAAGCCTTTCTAATGTTTTATCTTTTCTTAAGAAGTGCCGGAACCCAAGACCTGGTATTCCAAGATTGTTTGCATTCGCTAAAACACATAAAGAAGGTAAACAAGTACGGCCAATAGTGGAAAAGTGCAGGGGACCGACTTTTGTATTACAAAAAAAATTGCACAAATTTATCTCCTCCCAACTCGATAACAATTCTCTAGTGGCACAAAATCCCGGGACTGTGGTTAAAGAAATACAGCGCATATCGTTAATGGAAGAGGAAGTAGGAACGGTATTGGATTATGAAGGTTTGTATCCTTCCATAAAGATCTTATCATGCAAGGAAGTGCTTCCTTGCATGATAAGATCTTTATGGAATCGAATTCTTGTTCAACGAGGTCTCTGAATTGTTACATTACAACAGCCAAGTAGTGGAACTTGCTAACCTGATATGCTATGAGTATATCTTCAGCTATGATGGCCAAACATATAGACAGAAAAGGGGAATTCCAATGGGAAATCCGATCTCAGGTATACTTTGTGAGTTGGTTGTTAGAAAACTGGAGAAAAGCGTTTTATATGACCTCTGTAATGATATAATATATTTTAAAAGATATGTGGATGACATCTTTATATTATGGAATAATAGCCATAGGATAATTGAATTCGTTGAGAGCATTAATCGTAACAACGACGGCCTGAAACTGAAATTAGAACAGAAAAGTTCCATAATAATAAAGTTTTTGGACATCAGCATCCAATTCAGAAAAGGGCGTTTGTCTACCAATGTTTACGTTAAACCTATGCACAGTCCGCTTTATATCCCCTCTCAATCAAATGATCCTTATTGTTACAAGATGGCAGCATTCCGGGCTCTAATCAGAAGGGTCTTTCTATATTGTGACAACGTTATGGACAGAGCAAAGGAAATTGACAGAATTCTGCAAGTTGTTGAACCGTTAGGATACAATAAAGGCACTATAATAGGAATCGTTAGAAGATGCGAGAAGGGCATAACAACTGGCTCAATACAAGGTCCCAGTAAAATTACAAAATTCACTTATAACAGATATGCCAAAGGAATTATGAAAGAAATTGCAGACCGCAAAGGATCAACAATTATTCTAAAAAAGAGCCCCGAACCTATATAAAATTTTAAGAAATGACAAGAATAGCATTAGTAAGGAAGAAAAAGCAGGCGTGTATAGGATACCATACGAAAACCCGCAACTGAGGATTAGGAAAGATTATATCGGCGTTATAACAAGGAATTTGAGTGGACTGATGCTATTAAATTTTGGCGATTAAAGGTCGAGGGATGGGGAGATATGGGGGTCGTGTGTATCTCCAGTATGTTCAGACTTGGTGACGATTTTACTCATTATTAGCATTTATAATTTTTTTTTATAAAACCTACCCCTGCTCTCAAAATTAATCTTTATATTTTTAATTATTATAAAATGACAAAAAGTTTTAATAATAAAATGTTATAACAGATGATGCCACATAGGCAGTTTTAAATGTTTCCGGGAAAATTAAGCAACTTGTTGCTGAATATTTTTTTACATATATTTTTAATCACAAACAAAATTTTCGGTTTAATAAAGGTCAAAATTAAAAATAAATACCCCCTATAACACGATAGATACGTTCCGGTTTTTATGAATCCATTTTCTACGAGTCACTTAAATACATGAGCCAATCACAGCCCGGCACGTATGCAGTTTACGGACTACGGCTGTTTGAAAGGTTTCTTCCATAAAATTAATCGATTCTAGACTAATTCGACTCAATATTTCCAAAATACGTATATTTTTTGGGAATAATCCATATAAACTATGCTATAAACAAAATTGTAGGATTACTTACCGAGTGTGCACCGTTAGACGACGCCATTGCTTAAGCTTGTTTTCGTCGTGGAGCGTGCATCGAATGGCGCTCGCGTGCTTCCTGATAATTTATTTTTTTTGCGAAAAATTCGCTGAACTTTGGAGACATTATTAATATAAATATAATTTTTATGGACGTTAAATAATAAATGGTTTTTAGTAGGTCCGCTGCTCGTTTAAACTCAACGGTATGTACAATATCCGCTATTGGTCTAGATTCGACCAATCTTGTCGCGACACGAGTCGGCGATGACGATTTTTAGCGTGTTTGTACGAATACTGTCGCAATTTTTTCGCCGTGATATAGGAATCCGAACTATATGAACCCGTTTTATAGGGGGTCGACTGTACTTGATAAATAAACAAGTTCAATATATAATTACCACTGTTATTAGATAAATTGATTCCCTACGCCCTCTAAATGCCAATTCTTGCTTTGATAAAAAAACATATAACATTTGTTAATGTAGATATAATATATCTATTAGCAGTGGCGTGCCGTCATTAGAAGCGTTGGAAGCGCCGCTTNCGAAAATCACCATAAAAATGTAGTAATTCTGATTTATTTATTTGAGTTTATACATAAATTAACACGTACAAAAACATAATTAATTTAAATGATTTCTAACGAACTAAAATATAAATGTGAAACATTTCACAAGAACATTTAAGCAATTGACTTTCGAAATCCCAACAACTTTACTATAGGCTCACCGCTGTTTATATTAGAGCTTTCATTATTTAGATTCTTTAAGTTGCCTTTTAGATATTGCTGACAGATTATATTAAACAAATATATTTCCTCCAAAGCAAATTATAAACATTTCTCAGAATACTTAATCAAGAATTAAGCAATTGACTTTCCAAATCCTGTTAAATTCACATGATTCATAATATTTATTCTNTAGAGGACCTCGACAGGATATTAACTCTTACGTGTGATCAGGTAACTATCATCATTAGAAATCTTAGAATTGAATTACAAGATAAAATATATTTTGAAAATAAAAAATGAAAAGAATTAAAAAAAAAATCTATACTTCAAGTATTAGTCGAAAACACATTTCTTATTAAAAATGATCAAAAATATAAACCCATAAAGCAATCTATAAACTGTATTAAAATATTTTTATTCCAGTAGACACAGATTTTGCTAATTTAATTACAAATTTATTGCATCATCAATAGTTTTTACGAAAATCATCATAAAAATGTAGTAATTCTGATTTATTTATTTGAGTTTATACATAAATTAACACGTACAAAAACATAATTAATTTAAATGATTTCTAACGAACTAAAATATAAATGTGAAACATTTCACAAGAACATTTAAGCAATTGACTTTCGAAATCCCAACAACTTTACTATAGGCTCACCGCTGTTTATATTAGAGCTTTCATTATTTAGATTCTTTAAGTTGCCTTTTAGATATTGCTGACAGATTATATTAAACAAATATATTTCCTCCAAAGCAAATTATAAACATTTCTCAGAATACTTAATCAAGAATTAAGCAATTGACTTTCCAAATCCTGTTAAATTCACATGATTCATAATATTTATTCTATAAAGTAAATTTTAAGCTACAGTATATTTTTGTGTGGTGACTTTTATGGCCAGTTTTAATTAAACAAACAAACCAAAAAAAAAACAATTCATTTGTATTATCTATTTTTGTTTTTACTAACGGTTTTAACATTTAAAATAGTGTTTTATATAATATAAAATGTTTATGCAAGTTTTCCTAGTTTAATAAGAGACTTTTTAGTTTTTTTTCTCTGTTTTCTGGGAATGAAATTACCTTTATAACGTGCAACTCTACCAATAGAATTGCATGTTATAAAGGTAATTTAGGAGCGTACAGTATATATTAGGAGCGCATTATGTCCGGAAGTGAAACTGTCCACCTTCGAAAACATGAATTAAACACTACATTACATATAATGAATACTTATTATAGCTTTAACGCGAATTTAGCTTTTTCAAAGTTGTATGGCAAAAATCAATTCTAGAAAATTCTATAAAAATTTTTCAAAAAGAAAAATCAATTATAGATTTAAATTTGAGGCTTCTAGAATCACTTTCAAGAAATATTTCAAAAAGGAACTATAGAATTAAAATATTAATATAAGCAAAAGAATGGTATTTAACAGGACAAACTTAAATAATAATAATAATAATAATAATAATTTTATCTATATTAAATTTTATTTCCAAATTAATATTTTTAAAACTTTCCTTAATGATTTCTATTTTTATAGTGTTTTAAGTTAAAAGATTTGCATTATTTTATTTATTGTGTCATAAATTTATATTATGATATCAAAAATTGCACTGATTTATAAGTTAATCCACATTTTGAATAGGTAAACTTCATTAAATATTACAGTTTTAATTTTTCTGTATAAGAAATATATATATTTTAAAATCTCTAAAAGTATTTAAAATACAATCTTAGAACATTTAATAAAATTTATTTAGTTAGAATTCTGAAAAAATTGCGTTTTTTATACTCTAAAAGCAAACTACAGTATAAGCTTTTAGACTCTAAAAAAACGCAATTTTTGATAATAATAAACAATTTTAATCGTTTTGCTTTACATAACAAAGGCAAATTTAAATTTATTATAGAAGATATTCTTTGAATATAATTATAATATAATTAGAAGTGGAAATTTTGTATTCAGTCATACAATTTGATTCTAAGAAATGCTTTCACTAATGACTGTAACACTGGAAAATTGCCATGTTTTAAAACGAAAATTGCTTATTATTTAACATTCATTTTAAAGATTGAAAAATCGATTGATATAAAATTTTCTTTCCACTCTTAAAATAGATGAAATTTTATATATCTTTTAGGAATACTTGGACCTGAATATCCCAGTTCTAGACACTCCTCCATCGAGCGGTACATCATCAGAAGACGACATATCAGATACGGATTCTAACGACAGCATGCAATACTCCATATGATACGTACCATAAAAGGCACGATGAACTAGTCAGTTCGGATATTACTAGTATTTATGTGTATACTATATTTATATTAACCTTTCTTTTATTATAATTACAATGATCTATGTGGCTTAGCTGTTTCGTTAACAGCGCAATTATTAGTTGAAGTCACAATAGAACAGCAAGTTCCAGAAGAAAGTACAAAAAATAATATCAACTTTTGTAGTTGTTGCTTGTGTTGTTTGAGCATTTTTCTACTTTACAAAGTGATTTTTATGTGGTACAAGACAATGCTGGGGGTTAAGAAAATGACTACAAAACTTATCTTCCCTATTCAGCAGCCCAGCCAGACGTCCCCTTTGATGGTGAAATGTTAGATATTTTTTGTATGTAAATAAAGTTTATCAAGTGATAGAAATGAACTTTTAACGTTGAAGAATGGAAAGATCAAATCAACAAATTTTTTGAATTTTTATTTATTTAATAAACTGACTAGCTCAGGTGTAATCTAACATTTGTGCAATTGTAATTCTGACCAGCAGAAGCTATCAAATGTTTTTATATATAAATATAGACTATATATAAATTTTAGAGTAAGGAAGTCATTTGTAAATAGAACATATTCATGTGCAAGTGCCATATTTATTCGTCATCATAGTGATTTATCTTCTATCCATCCATCAAGCAAGCATACAAACGCAAAATTTCTTTGCATTACTATGCAAATATTTTAAAATTGTAGCAATACTAATGCTATTTTTATCAATTTTTACGGCCAATTTTTTGTATTTATTCAAATTAAGAAAAAAATAAAGCAGCACTCTCGTTTATTTTCTATTAACTGTTTTTTCTTTTTTTCTGTTCTGTTATGAGAGGATCAAGGTCTCATTCCTGGCATCGCGTCGCAGGTATGTTAAATAAACATATATTAAGAGTTCACTGATAGAATGTATCAAGTGAGAAACGTGGATATACAACTGACGTGTTATCAAGTTTCGTTTTGATATTATTAATGAATCATTTCATTTTTTTTTTTATTTTAAACTTTAAAATTGAATTCATTTTAATCCATAAAAACCCATTTTATTGCTTACATACATTAAAATTATCCACAAATTTAGTATAAATCCATAGATTCTACGGTTGTTTTTATTTCATTTTAAAGATCCACGGTTTATGGACTTTTATCATATTAAATGAGAATCATTACACGTTAGTAACCTACAAAATAATTTATCAAAACAGAGATTTCAATACCACAGAAAACCTTAAAATATCTCTTAATTTCGTTCTACTTTAAATTCGAAGCTTTCTGTTTTATTAGTTAGAATTTGTTTTCATATAATCATTAATAAACACGATTATTTATTTTTATAACATAGTTATTTGGTTCCCAAATAAACTAACTTTTTAATAGAATATTCTTTGAAGTTTTATATTTAGACGTGATGAAATATAACAGATGATTTTTTTAAAATTTTAAGATGATAATTGTTAGAAGAAAAAAAATGAAAGGAATGAAGTCAGCAGTTAAGAATCTTTCTTAGTAAAAAATATTTAAATCACCAGTTCTTTTGAACTGGATTTTTTTATGTAAGTTTAATGTTTACACAGACATCGAGCGATGACCTAAAGATGACTAATAGCTGGAGAATTATGAAACTACTCTTCCATTTGTTGCATTCTTTCCTCATTAAGAATTATATAGTTAAAAGTTTAGCTACATTAATGCTGGTTATTGTTCTTAATTTGAAAGTAAAATAAATAAAGAATTTATTACTAATTATTTAATTTCTTTTAAATTAATACAACGGATCTGTTAATTTAAATTAATTTATACATAACAGAACATGATTTTACACCACTTTTTATTGTTTAAAATGGACGTATATTATTAAAATCGTACATTAATAAAATGCTAATATTCTGCTGCTAGATATAAAAAGAACAATGCTCAATGCTTCATATGACTCCTAAATATTATGTCCCTAAATATACAGTAAAATACATTACTATAACTGTATTTATAATAAAATATTAATTTAAACGACATTCTAAAACATTAAGAAATTCTACAATTAAAATAAACAACAAAAATAATCTAATCTATTTATTTATTACTACGTTTTCATAATATTTACAATGATAAGTTGTAAAATATAGCCTAAGTATTCGTGATATATCAATACTATTTTAACTTTCTGCCTTGTGGGTACTGAGAATGCCTCTTTATTTAAGCAAGCCCATTATGAGTTAGCAATGAGGAGGGCCCACAATGCATTTGGTCTCGGGTGCTCCAGAACAGTAGGCTGCCATCATAGCAACTCGGCCATCCACCTGATATTATACGTATTAATTCTTCAATATTCAATTATTTTATATGATTAGAGGAGGCAACATTATGAATTATTTTATTTGTTTGAAAGTTTTATTGTCCAGTCGGTTTTTCATTAATAATTGACTTCATAAATTACTTACGCAGATAATATAGATACGAATTTCGTTGTATTAGTAATACAATTCTATATAATTGCTGACAATTTTCCAAAGAAATGCTTTAATTATACTACTATAACTCTAAATAATATAACTATGATTAGTTCCGCTTATAGTTACTAATGTTTTGATATAATTATATACATACAATTAATTATAATGAAAATAAATATGCTCATAAAATTATTAGTGAAAAGTAAATATGAACAATGTTACATAAACAAAGTCAACGTTTGATTGCAATGGATCTAAAAAAATGGTTGCCAAATTTAGATGCTTTTAAACTGAAAAATATCTGGAGAATAGATATTTCGATAAATCTAAAATAGAAAAAAGATAATGGCATAAAAATCCTTACAAGAAATTCTTTCTCGAAATAAACGATATTATACAGGCTATTCGGAAAGTCAGTGTGCAATTTTCTAATAATATTTTCGCATTATTTCGAAAGACGTGTGGCCCACACGCTCACCAGACTTTTATCTATGGGGAGCAGCAAAATCTGCAGTGTATCGAAATCATCCTCGCATTCTGGATGACTTGAAAGCAGCGATAACAGCATTCATTCAACCGACCAACTGTTAACGATGTTTAGAAACAAAAGAAGGATCCAAGCTTGTATTGATGCTAACGGAAGTCACTTTCAACATTGTTTATAATTGTCATTCATATTTACCTCATGTACTCTATATTGAAACATGTCTATTAATAAATATATAAGCGCACAGTGACTTTCCGAACACCCTGTAGGTTATTAAATGAAGCAATATTGAATCCAATTTGCTAGGAGCAAAATCGATCTTAAAAATCTTGAATAGGCGATTTATTATTATGTTAATAAGTATTTAAAATAAGTTCATAAAGTTAAGAAGTGCAACACAATTGAAAAATGATGATAAAATTAAAATACTTTACTTCTTATTTTAATGAAATAAGCTCCTGTTAGCAATAAATCTTGAGTGGCGATTGCCTTCCTATTGCCCTCATAAAACCATCCCTAGACAGTAGCTAAAACCACTTTGTTATAAGTAGAACCAGATTTTGGCCCAGGGGTCGAATCTGACGAAACCGATTTTTAAATTCACATATAAATAAATAAAATTTTAAGTCAGTGGTTTCCAAGATGTGTGCTGTGAAGTCATACGATTCAATGACCGTTTTCCATCTAAAATAATCTTTTTCTAACGATAGGGGGATAGTTGGATTAGATTCGTTAGAAAAAGATTATTTTATATGGAAAACGATCATTGAAAACCAAGAACGTTGGAAGGTAAGAGGGGTTAAGAATAACGACATTCAGATTGCTAAACGATGGCTGAACGTAAACGGTTTACTGGTAACAAGAGCGGACAAAAGTAAGCATTTGGTGATCATGAAAAGAGAAACGTACAAAAAGGCGATAGAAGATTACATCAAAAAACAGAATGTGAAAAGGTAAATGTTAAAATTATTGAAACCATTGATAGAAGGGTCAAAAAGCTAGAAGGAGTAAGCCTTTCTAATGTTTTATCTTTTCTTAAGAAGTGCCGGAACCCAAGACCTGGTATTCCAAGATTGTTTGCATTCGCTAAAACACATAAAGAAGATAAACAAGTACGGCCAATAGTGGAAAAGTGCAGGGGACCGACTTTTGTATTACAAAAAAAATTGCACAAATTTATCTCCTCCCAACTCGATAACAATTCTCTAGTGGCACAAAATCCCGGGACTGTGGTTAAAGAAATACAGCGCATATCGTTAATGGAAGAGGAAGTAGGAACGGTATTGGATTATGAAGGTTTGTATCCTTCCATAAAGATCTTATCATGCAAGGAAGTGCTTCCTTGCATGATAAGATCTTTATGGAATCGAATTCTTGTTCAACGAGGTCTCTGAATTGTTACATTACAACAGCCAAGTAGTGGAACTTGCTAACCTGATATGCTATGAGTATATCTTCAGCTATGATGGCCAAACATATAGACAGAAAAGGGGAATTCCAATGGGAAATCCGATCTCAGGTATACTTTGTGAGTTGGTTGTTAGAAAACTGGAGAAAAGCGTTTTATATGACCTCTGTAATGATATAATATATTTTAAAAGATATGTGGATGACATCTTTATATTATGGAATAATAGCCATAGGATAATTGAATTCGTTGAGAGCATTAATCGTAACAACGACGGCCTGAAACTGAAATTAGAACAGAAAAGTTCCATAATAATAAAGTTTTTGGACATCAGCATCCAATTCAGAAAAGGGCGTTTGTCTACCAATGTTTACGTTAAACCTATGCACAGTCCGCTTTATATCCCCTCTCAATCAAATGATCCTTATTGTTACAAGATGGCAGCATTCCGGGCTCTAATCAGAAGGGTCTTTCTATATTGTGACAACGTTATGGACAGAGCAAAGGAAATTGACAGAATTCTGCAAGTTGTTGAACCGTTAGGATACAATAAAGGCACTATAATAGGAATCGTTAGAAGATGCGAGAAGGGCATAACAACTGGCTCAATACAAGGTCCCAGTAAAATTACAAAATTCACTTATAACAGATATGCCAAAGGAATTATGAAAGAAATTGCAGACCGCAAAGGATCAACAATTATTCTAAAAAAGAGCCCCGAACCTATATAAAATTTTAAGAAATGACAAGAATAGCATTAGTAAGGAAGAAAAAGCAGGCGTGTATAGGATACCATACGAAAACCCGCAACTGAGGATTAGGAAAGATTATATCGGCGTTATAACAAGGAATTTGAGTGGACTGATGCTATTAAATTTTGGCGATTAAAGGTCGAGGGATGGGGAGATATGGGGGTCGTGTGTATCTCCAGTATGTTCAGACTTGGTGACGATTTTACTCATTATTAGCATTTATAATTTTTTTTTATAAAACCTACCCCTGCTCTCAAAATTAATCTTTATATTTTTAATTATTATAAAATGACAAAAAGTTTTAATAATAAAATGTTATAACAGATGATGCCACATAGGCAGTTTTAAATGTTTCCGGGAAAATTAAGCAACTTGTTGCTGAATATTTTTTTACATATATTTTTAATCACAAACAAAATTTTCGGTTTAATAAAGGTCAAAATTAAAAATAAATACCCCCTATAACACGATAGATACGTTCCGGTTTTTATGAATCCATTTTCTACGAGTCACTTAAATACATGAGCCAATCACAGCCCGGCACGTATGCAGTTTACGGACTACGGCTGTTTGAAAGGTTTCTTCCATAAAATTAATCGATTCTAGACTAATTCGACTCAATATTTCCAAAATACGTATATTTTTTGGGAATAATCCATATAAACTATGCTATAAACAAAATTGTAGGATTACTTACCGAGTGTGCACCGTTAGACGACGCCATTGCTTAAGCTTGTTTTCGTCGTGGAGCGTGCATCGAATGGCGCTCGCGTGCTTCCTGATAATTTATTTTTTTTGCGAAAAATTCGCTGAACTTTGGAGACATTATTAATATAAATATAATTTTTATGGACGTTAAATAATAAATGGTTTTTAGTAGGTCCGCTGCTCGTTTAAACTCAACGGTATGTACAATATCCGCTATTGGTCTAGATTCGACCAATCTTGTCGCGACACGAGTCGGCGATGACGATTTTTAGCGTGTTTGTACGAATACTGTCGCAATTTTTTCGCCGTGATATAGGAATCCGAACTATATGAACCCGTTTTATAGGGGGTCTACTGTAATAATCAACATTTTGAAATACAGTGGGTGATCGGTTAACGAACATAATCCATTCCATGACTTTGTTATCCGAATATCAATTTATCATAGGTTTTTATGGGAATTTGATTAATTCGTTCCGGAGACTCCAAAAAATAAAAAAATATATACTTTTTTTACTACGTTTTATTTATATAATATACTGTATATATATAGTCTTGCATTTTTATTAGTCATGTATTTTCCGTTTGTGGGGTTAAAGAATATGTCTAACGTCGATTGCTTTTCTCTTTTCAGAAATAATTAATAGTATTGTAATTACAGAGATCCCCAAAATTATTAACCTCGCCCAGGTTTGGATGCCATCCTAAGATTGTTGTTCTGACACACTTCTTCAAAAGATCTTTAGTAGCAGATGTCGACATTGGTCCTCTTTTTCAAAAGAAAACACATCTCGCAGTGTTTCTTGGTATTCTTTAAAAACAGAGAACAAAAAGATAACAGACGAACAATGGAAACAATACTATAAGCAACACGAGTTTCCGTTGTTAAACCAACAACAGATCTTACACAGTATTGACGACCACAACCAGTATATCACCACATTTATCAACAGAGCATGGACTAACAGCTTCATCACCAATCAATTCCTTTACCGTTGCAAATTAACACAATCTGACAAATGCAAGTTTTGCCCAAACAATTGACAGCACCCTGCTTTGTATCGACTGCATGACATTTCAAGCCCCTCGACAATCTCTCCTACAGGATATCAGCCAAACAAACAAAACCATTAAGAAATTAAGTGATTGCCTACAGCTACAAGCCCTTCAACCATGCATCAGTATTTTAACTACACGAATTTACTGCAACTGTTCAACCATGTCCCACCAATTTACGTCATAGCACTGCCCACTTCATCCACTCCCTTGAGAATTGGGCCAGCATCAACGATATCAGGTTTCAACCACAAAAATGTGCTATCCTCCACATCCCTATCAACATCCATAACAACCAGGACATTTCTCTCCAAGGCCAGATCATCCCCGAGGTGAACAAAATAAAAACTCTTGGCATTTTTATCACTGCTAATCTCTCTTGGAATACACACGTTCAATATATCCACAACAAATACAGGAAACTTCTTAACATATTCAAAATCTTCTGTAATAAGAATACAGGCGGCCACCCGACTGACCTCCTCTGCATTGCTAACAGCACCATTGGTAGTATTATTACATACACCATCCCCAGTATTGCCACTCTCACCAAGACACAGCGCCACACCTTAAGAGTCCATCCAAACCCAATACATTAAACACAGCCTGGGTCTTCCCATCTCTACTAACAACACTGTTACACTCCATGCCGCAAATAAAACCTCCCTCGAATGCCGCTTCCACAAATGCATCATTAAACAATACTGCACCTACGTCAAGAAAGCTACCTCTGACCTCCTTTTCCACTCCATGATTCAGAACATACACAACAATTCTGGCGCCTCTCTTGTCAAGATTCCGTTCATTCACTTCACCCGCTCATGGCTTCTCCTGCATAACATTCAACCATCCAATCTTCCGTTAAAGCCGTCCAGCATCACCAACGCCTCCATCCACACCATCCATCTCGACGACCTTGCCTTCCAAAACTCCAATCTCCCAGACATTTTCATCCAACAGTCCTTTAAAGAATGAGAGGAGCAGCAAAATATCAACACCGTCGTTGCCACTGATGGGTCGAAAACCTCCAACACCGTGACAGCGGCTTTTATTGACAAAAAAGGCAACATCATGGCCCACTTCTCTCTCCACCTTGAGGCCACGATTTTCACTGCAGAAGGATACGCAATCCTTCAGGCAATCCATCATGTTACCCACAAAAAGGAAGATGCCATCATTTGTTCGGACTCGAAATCGGTTATCAAGGCTCTCCACGCTCAACATGAGAAGTCTACCTTAATCCAAACCATTAACACCATCCTCAATCAAAGGCATATCCTCAGCCTTCAGACCAAGCTTATCTGGACCCCGGCTCACAAAGGCATCCCCATCAACGAACAAGCGGACAAACTCGCCAAAACCAACCCCCCCAACTCTAACATTACCCACTATATTACTGCCGAAGACCTCAACTCTCTCATCAAGTCTGACAACGAGAAATATATGAACAACAAATGGAACACCTAAATCTCTCTACCCAACCCAAAAAATCTCTCTACCCTTGGCTCTCTAACACATCAGATATCTCTATTCCTGACATCACGGACCGCCGTATCAACGTCCTCATTAATCGCGCTAGAACAAACTCGTTGCTTACTAACCACTTTCTTTATGCCCGCAACATCTGCACCACTAACCAGTGCAAATACTGCCCAAATAAAACTGATACAACCATACACCACCTCAACGAGTGCTCAAAATTTGACATCAGGGGTAGAATCCTCTCCAACAACAGTCTAACAAAAAATCATCTTCTCAACATCAGCGACTGCCTCCAATTATACCCGAAAGACGTTTGCCTCCAATCCTTATCGACCTTTTTTAATGAATACAAAAATACCTACAACTACTAAATCATTTTGACTTTCCTCATCACTCCTTTTAACTGCCAACGGTCGACTAACAGTCAACTCATCCACCCCGACATGTGTACTGATTTTTCCAATCGTCTCTTCTAGTCTTTTCAAGTTTTT
>NW_019385004.1:287504-309746 GCF_000671375.1 Centruroides sculpturatus | reverse complement strand
ATAAGTATTGTTAAGTTTCCGCCCGTTCTAACGTGTTCTATAGCTAGCTGAAAGCTTTTTTCAGTCCAAAAACTTTTTTGAGAAGTCCTTATATAATTTCTATGCATATCCTGCAATAAAACGAGAAAACAAAAATTTATTAAAAATAGGCATATTGGAAATCAATTAACAAAAAATAGGCACGTTACCCCAAGGAAAATGTAGCATATTTTCTATTTGTTGGGGTAAGGTGCCTAGTAGAGTCACGTGCTCCAGCATATCCGACCGGGATCGTCGGTAGCTGACAATGGAAACTTTAGAAACTTAACTACATCACACATTAATTGTTTTTAGCAAGTTTTAATAAATTCCATTTTAACTTTTAGTTTAAAATCATTCTAGAAACATTTCACAACAAAAACTTCGTTTTTATCTAGCTTTTATTCTTCTCGGATGTAGAAAATGAAATAATGGTAGCCAACTACAGCTTTTCTCACTCAATATTGGCTCAACGATTTATCATACAAATACATGTCAATATGTGACGTCACCGTTTGAAAATATCAAAAATTAGGCATCTTCCCCCGCTTACCATCTTACCCCGAATCACTCTATGCGTTGCAGTCAGACCAGTTTTTAGTTAGGATGCGTTTTAACTAGTTAAAACTAGTTTATACTGGATGTCTTTGTTAAAACACGTTTTCTTTAGTTAAAACTAACTAGAATTTACTGCTAGTCAAAAATGAATTTGAGTTAAAACTAGTTTTAACTAGACAAAACGGGTTTTAACAAACACATTCAGTATAAACTAGTTTTAACTAGACAAAACGGGTTTTAACAAACACATTCAGTATAAACTAGTTTCAACTATTTAAAACGCGTTCTAACTAAAAACGGGTTTTGACTGTAACATATACACTATATTACATATTTTTAAAAATTAAATCACTGATTTTATATTTATTCCTATATATCTTGAACAATATACAGCTTAAAATGTATCAACATACTGAATAAATAAACTATAATTATTACAAGTTCTTTATTTATGCAGTAAGTAGAAGTTATGCTAACTAGGACATTGCATGACTGTCTCATTGTGATAGAATTGAGGCAGAGCCAGAAAGAAAAGTGATCCTTGCAGCTGGTGATTGTGGACAGGCAAACTTTGCACTTGCCAACATGGAGAGATGATCCAAGAACAAAGTAATCAATGGCAATTGCTTTGTTCATTTTTTACACCTATTTTCCATTATGCGCACGCAATGTTTTTATTTTTGACCCCTAAATTCTGTTAGGCTCTCTCAGTCACATCAGGGAGCATGGACTTTTTCACTTTGACCCCACCATATATTGAAAACAAAGTCATGATCCCTGACTTTTTACATTTAAATGGACCCTTACTGCACTTTTAGATTCCTCATCACAATAAAAAATGACATAGTTTAATCAAAATTGAACCATCAAATTTTGAGAATGAACATCAACTCTAAGTCACATAGAAGAGGTTTTGCCATGTTTTGCCTCAATTAACATCACAAATTATTTTTGTTAAATAAGTTATATTTGGTGAGAATAGACTTTGAGAATATCCTGAATATTTGTTTTAATATATTTGACTTTTAGTTTGTTTCTTACATATATTTAAATTACTATTTGCATTTTAAAATTATATTGTACTGTACAAGATTCCTTAAAATCCATTTTCTAGTACAACATGCATAATTTCTGTTTATGTAGTCATTATTGATAAGTAATCAAAAAATTTAACTCCTCAATAATAATTAACTATGAAGATAGTATGCTTCATTTATTTGGATGATTACTGATTAATTTTTGTAGTAGTAATAGTAGTGAACTGTTCTGAATACAAAAGATTAGAAAGTCTAAAATTATGTTTTAAATTAACAATAAATCAAAAATAAAATTTCCTTTAAACCTTACTTCTTGAGTTTTATTTTTATGAATCAATCTCTTTTTATACATAAAAATTTATCACAGCAGCAATGATTGNGTGAAATATTTGAATGTGGACTTGTACTTTATTTTGATTTATATTATATAAGTATATACAGTACAAGTATTATTACATATTGGCATTAACAAATTATTAATGTTAATGCCAATATGTAATAATACTTGTACTGTATATACTTATATAATACAAATCAAAATAAAGTACAAGTCCACATTCAAATATTTCACATATTTACAAAGCTAAAATACATTCATTTGCAGAAGGAATAACAAAAATAATGAAATCATAGACAAAAAGAGAAACTATTTTTATTGCTTTTAACTTAATTGTCTTCTCACACAATTTGTATGTCAACTATATTACACATTTTAAAAAATTATACCACTGATTTTATATTTATTCTTATATATCTAGAACAACATATAGCTTAAAATGTATCAACATACTGAATAAATAAACTATAATTATTACAAGTGCTTTATTTATGCAGTAAGTAGAAGTTATGCTAACTAGAACATTACACTGACAAGTGCAGGAAGTTTTGGATAAAGCAATATCACCCACCAAAATAAAATCAGGAAAATAAGCATCATCATAGAAAAAGGCTTCAAGCTATACTTTGTGCCTTAAAGTTTCTTCACTAATATTGCTCAAAGGTGATGTAGTGTTCAGCCAAATTATTTTAGGTGCAACAACTTTAAGACAATAAGTACAGTTTGAAGCCTTTTTCTATGACAATGCTTCTTTTCCTGATTTATTATCATGGTGACATTGCTTCATCCAAAACTTCCTACAGTTGTAGTCTATGTAATGTGCACTTTTACTGTTGAATGTGATTCTAGTATTCTGGTTCAAACTTTCAAAAACATTTTTATATTTACATGTTTTTGCTAAGCTTTACTTTTCAACCTGTTCCATCAGTTTTTTTAATTATGTATAATGTTATTCAGCCTGCCATTTATAAAATAATATTTAACATAAAAATAAAATTAGTTTATTTTAACAAAAGCATTTTTAATGTTTTTACAATTAACAAATATATATATAAAATATTTCTATATTGAATGAATCTTCTCAATAATGAAAATAGAGATTATTTTGTGATGTCTTTTTATAATTTATATCAATTCTTTAAAAAGTCATTTAGAAATACTTATACAATGATTTTATATGACAAATTGTGTTATGATTAGAAATCTCTCTTTATGTATATATATTTATGTACAACTTAAAAAGTAAAAGGTTATTGTTGATAAATAATAAAATCACACAGATCTGAATGTCCTTCCAATGCAAGATTCTGAAAGAAAGGAAAAAAAAAAAAGAAAAATGTAATACATCATTGTCATAGTTTGTTTACATAATATATAAATGTATATTTTTATCATTTTTATTTACTGACCTGTTCATTTACCAAATGTAGTAATGAAACAAATGCAATGGGAACACTTAAATTATTTATCATAGTAGAAGATAAATAATTAGGAAGTATGTTATATAATCTAGAGAAATATATTTTATTGTCCATTTTCTGATTAACGATTTCTTTATCAATTGTATTCTGTAAGTTTAAAATTATAATAATCAAATTTGTTTTTAATATTTAAAATAAATTTATCATTGATTTTTTAAGTTAACACTAAAATACCTCAGTATCTTTATGATGACTGATTAATATTTTCCACATGTGTTTCTTCAATCGTTTAATGTCTATTTTTTTTGCTGTTCTTGCATAATGTATATCAATTTTTAAAATCTATTNTATATATATATATAAAATAAAACTACAATGACAATGATTTATGATTCAGATATTAATAAAACAATTTATGATACCTATATAATTGTTAAAATTAAAGTCTATAAAGAAATTATACATACATTTCAAATTTATATATAACTTCGCACAGTGTTTATTTATACAAATTTAACAATTAACAAGCTCATTATTATAAATAATTATTCACAAATACATCATATTTATAAATAAAAATCATATTTAAATTTCTGAGTGATGAATTAATATAAAAATTACAACCAAATCTGCTGTAAAATAATTACACATACAGGGTGTGTAATACATCATATAATTGAATGTACTACATAGGTAATAAACAAATTAAAATGTGCATCATATACCACTACCATAATAATTGTATCATTTGAGATTTTACAAAATTCCAAAAGGAAAAGAACTGAGCAAAAGAGAAGTGAGAAAACTGATTTTTGTATCATGGACAAGGAAAATCTTACGGACAGATTGCAACACTTCTGAAATTGGAGCAATTCAAAATGTGATTAAAAAAGATGGCCAATGTGGTATAAGTAAATAATCTACTCAAAAAAAGTTCTAAGTGAAAGAAAAAAAAAGTTTTCCATCTTGCCAGATTTGTGGCATTACCAAATTCTTTGTGCTGTAGGCTCTCTTTCTATTTATTCAATCAATCACCTGATAGTAACCTTATTGGATTTTGGAAAACTTGTTTAAAAGTATATGAATTAACAAATAAAATCCCTATTATGTAATGTTTTCAAAAATAAGATATTTTTTAAAATTTCATTAAATGTTAGTGTTTAATCATTTCATTAATTAGTAGTTAGTTTTTGAATATTTATGTTTACAAATTTTTTAATAAGTACAGTCCATCAGACATTTTTAATAAAAGAATATTGTTGTATAACAAGTTATCTGAAAAAAGACTGATATATGTGTTGAACAGAAACTCCTGTAAAATTTTTCAGAACTTTATTTCAAAAGACTGAATTATCTTATTATTTTCTTGATACAGTTATGAAAAATCAAATTTTGGTCTTCTAATATAAGTATTCCACAAGTTTGTTTATTTGGTTTCAAATTCTCTCTGAAGTACATAGTAAATAAATACTCAAAGGTTTAAACGTTTCTCCTAGTTAAATGTAACAGGGCATAGCAAGCATGGTTAGCTCACAGTTTAGCCAAGTCCAACTCATGATGTTGACAAATTTCTTACACTACTTTTTAATCAGTCCTCTTTTTATTTCATTGCTTTTGTATACATATATTATTAGGCATTTGTTTAGTAGATATATTTACTAAAATAATAATTTTTGTAATTATCAATAAATAAGTATTTTTGTAATATGAGCATTCAAAATATTCATTAAATATTAAAAATTCTTACCCTTTGTGGTTCCTCTATAAGATTTCCTAATCCTCCTGAGTTATCTTCACAACTGGGAGTTATCATATCTATCTTTTCACCAATCTGAGTAGCTTCAAAGCATGTAAAATTTACATTTGGAAATCTTGTTTTTTCATTCTCAATATCACTATCATCCTTAAAATATTAATAAAAATAAAATTTATTTAAAAATTGCTATTGAATGTTATTTTCATTTAATATTGTTATCCACAGAACAAGTCTATATATAAAACAAGCAATTATTTATTGTGACATTGTCACAATGTCGGGTTTTAATCATATTTTAAAAAATTTTATAAATTTAAAATATATGCTCTCCATATGCATGGTCATCTGATCTGAATCCCCTAGATTTTTTTGTTTGGGGCTATTTAAAATCTATGGTATATGGCACAGAGGTTATGAATCTCGTAGAACTCAAGTAAAGAATTGAAGATGGTTGTGATATAATCAAAAATTGTCCAGGAGTGTTTGAACATGTCCATCTATCCTTACGTCGATGGGCTGAAGCCTGTATTTAAGCTGATGGATGCCATTTCAAACAGTTTTTGTAAATAAATGATTTGTTATTTAAATAAAATTGTTCAATGATGTCTGTAAGAATGTTGATTGATAAATTATTAATGCAAGCTTTATTTTCCCTCACACCCATTATAACCTGTATTGCTACAAAAAAGACTCAAAATCCAAGCAACAAATTAATAAAATTGCAGATAATAAGTAAGGGATATCAAACCAACGTGCATTATCAACAAATATTTTTGTACATCAGATGGTGTTTTGCTAAACAGGAAGTGACATCACATTTTAAAATTGCTTATAACTCAAAATGAACACTTCAAATCAAAAAATGGCCTAGAGTTTTTGAATTGAAATTAACCTCTCTACAATCCCTCAAATTTTTTTACACACCTTTCTGTTACATCCTATATATTAAAATTTAAAAAATAACAAGCAATTACTTATTGTGACATCATCACAATATCAGGCTGCAATTTTTAATCATATTTTAATTTAAAAAGTCATGTGACTTCCAGTTCAGCCTGAAAGTTTGTATATAGTTAATTGAAGCCTCCTGCCCCTAAGCTTTCCATATCTGGTCTGAATTTTTAAATATCTAATCCCATTCTTGAAATTAAGGAAGGACAGACAGATGGACAACAGTAGAAATCTATAGGTCTACAATCTGAAAACTAGTCCAATAAAATAAAATTATATTTGTACACATTATAAATTAACCTGAAGCTTAAAGCATATCTTTGGTAAGTTGAGTTCAGTGAATGTTCTTTTGCATGACAATGCAAGACCACATACCAGTATGCAAACCACTCATAAAATTGCAAAAATTGGATGAGAGGTCTTGCCTCATCCACCATATGGTCCTAACTTAGCACCATCAGACTATCATCTGTTTGAGCCATTAAGGGAAGAACATTGTGAGCATCACTTTTAAGATGAGGAGAACCTAAAAAATTCCATGTACCAATACCTGAGAGGGAAGGACAGTGATTTTTACTACATGGAAATATGTGCCCTTGTTAAAAGGTAAACAAAAAGTGTTGGAAAAGATGGAGGTTATATTGAAAGGTGAGAACTTACTCATAAAAGTTGTGGCTACATACAAGTGAATTTCACTTAGTTTTCTTATAAAATAAAAGAGACACAAAATAGGAAACATTATTTTTGACTGATCCTCATATTTAATCTTATCAGCTATTTATATGTTTTGATGATCTTAAACAGATAGAATTAGATATTCCTTCATTTTCAAATGAAGTAACAATATGTATTTACTGAAAATTCAGAGTTCAGTAAAAATACAGCAATTATTCATTTTAAATTTAATTAAAAATATGAATGTCATTAATATTTACAATATGAGAAATTCAAATGAGGAAAATTTTATTTGTAAATATTTGCAA
The DNA here is from genome assembly GCF_000671375.1 of Centruroides sculpturatus. Lineage (NCBI taxonomy): Eukaryota > Metazoa > Arthropoda > Arachnida > Scorpiones > Buthidae > Centruroides > Centruroides sculpturatus. The sequence goes on along the minus strand of NW_019385004.1, from coordinate 302,685 downwards.
ATAAAATCATTGTTGTAAAAAATCTTAAATTCATTGTAACATATAATTCAGTGTTTTGGAGCATTTTATTTTATATTCATATTTTATTATTCATATCGAATAATAATAATAATAATACTAATTTTTCTGTAATCTTATAATGTGATTAAAATATATATTTTTAAATTAAAACTTAATTTTAATCTATTTATTTATTATACATTTAGAAATAGAAAGCAATACAAAAACATCTGTATGACATTTTTCATGTTTTAACTGTATTCTTAATCTGTACAAAATATTATTATTCTGCATAGATTGGAAAAAAGTTAAAACATGATAACAGATCAGTCTAGAAATATAACATTAGTTTTTTAAGATAACTTTCAAACTTTCAGGTTTTTTTCAGGCTTAAAACAGCATATTTTTCCTGAACTTGAATTAACAAGTATTTAGAACTTTGAGAGATGAGCAAAAGATATGGGATAAGCAGATCCCAAAAAACTTATTTTATCAAGCTACTGCAGTGTTAACACAATTGTTTTTAATCTTTAAGGCAAATGTCAAGAACTAGACACCTTCCATTCCTTTTTTTTTTTTAAACTTATAAATGGTAGTTGAAAGAATATAAAAACAAATACTAGTCTTAAAAAAATTGCTGAAGTATTTGTAATTATATTATAATAAGAAAAGCTAGCTTATTAATTTCAATGATATTTCAAATATTTTATTGATTTTCATCTATTAATGAAACTGTTTTATTAAAGAATTTAAATACACTTAATAACAAAGAGATTTTTATAAATAATTTATTTATTTTTTTGCAATGTTTCAATCTTTATTTCCACATAGTTTTCACCACACATCTTAAAGATATAGATCAGGGGTGTCCAACCCGCGGCCCGCATGCAGCCCAAGGCAAGTTCCAATGCGGCCCAATAAACGTGTAAACAAAACCGACAGATTTTTTTTATTTTATTTTATTTATTTATTTATTTATTTGAACGGCACAAATTCAAAAAAGACGTTTCACAAAGCAGTAAACCTTTATACATATTTTAATTTTGAGTGGAAAGGAAACATTTTCAAATACTTGGAAATGTGTGAATGAGGAAGGTATATTAAATAAAACTGAAGTTGTGACTCAAAGGAGTATAGACTCAAATTCGGGGAAAGGAGAGAAAGGCCAAAAGATAAAATGATAATGAGAAAGGTTAAATATACGAATAAAGCTCTTTCTTATTAAATGAGAAAGGTTAAATATACCTTTTGTTATGCAAATATTGACCCTTAATTTTTCAACTTTCCTCACTTTTTTATCTTGGGTCCTTTCTCTCCTTTTCTTGCTTTGGGTCTATAATCCTTTGAGTCCCAACTCCAGCTTTATTTAGTACTCCTTCCAGCGTTGCAAGATTTGGCTACTTTGCGCCAAATTTGGCTACCTTTTTATTAGTTTGGCGTAAAAAATATCATTTGACGCATTGGCTACTTTTTGGGTTACACATTATTTATAAATATATTAGTTGAATAAAAATGCACTTTAAAATGATGTTTCGTCACTTTTTATTAATTAGAGACCCAAATAAAACAAATATTTGTGTTTTTCAAATAAATTTTTGTTTATTTCCTTTATAATAAATGAATTTATTTATTTCTAAATAAAAATTGAAAGTGTCTGTAGAAGTAATTTTTTAAAATATCCTTATTCGTAATAAAGTTTTAATGCTTATTACTATAATCTAGACATGTTAGTTCTTAAATATTAGGCCAATCCTTAATAAATTCTTTGGCCCAATCCTTAAATATACAAGTATATACAAGTATACAAGTATATAATCTTTAAATATACAAGTATATTTAAGGATTGGGCCAAAATATACTTGGGCCACAAGTATATAGGCTATATTATACTTATGGCCCAAAACTCCATGACTTCTTCCAATGTGGCCCAAAGAAACAAAAAGGTTGGACACCCCTGATATAGATTTATAATTACTACGTAGATATTTTAAATACTGCCAGAAGTTTAACAAAGTTAATTTTAAAAATTTATTATTTTAAATAAATAAGAGATTAAAAACATTTCTTAACTTTTTATAAGTCATATCATAGCATTTGATATAAAAGTTAATAAACATTTTTCTTAATCATTTAGATTCAAATTCAGTTTTTGAATCAGTGAATTGATATTTACATTAAAATGTTTCAAGTATCTTCATAAACAGAATCCATTTAATATAATCATTTTAAGACTCACCTACACTAATAATAAACTCTATGTTAACATTAAGCATGGTAAGTGAATAAAACTACAATTAGCAGGCATTCTGATTTTATTGATTCTAGCATTAAAAAGATATGTTAAAACAATTAAAACATTTATAATTAATAAATCTTCAAGTAATACATTATTATTACTACTTAATACGTAATTCATCCTGTATTGTTTGCCTGCCACTCCTGTTAATAACTCAGCAGTAATAATAACTGGATTCTACTGTGTTTAAATAAATTATTTATCTTCACAAAACACATGCTTGCTAAGTGTTGAAACATCAGTAAAATATATCTCAAGACTACCAGAGAATCCAAATCTGTCTCTGCAAGTTCCAAACACAATACATTTTCAATTGTGCATGAATTAACTATCAGTGTCATTGACTACTATTGACACACTTATTTGAATAAGTAATTCGTCTAATATAAAATAAAAAAATTATTTTGAAGGCAGTTTTTATCTAATTATCTTATTTGAGTAAAGTATTTGCATAAAAATAATCTGCAAAATAATTTTTTATTTTATAATTATCAGTTGTGGTGACATTTCAAATAAGCAATTTTATTATGGTTGGAAGTACCAAAAAAATTCCTTGAAATCTTCCGATTTTTCCAATTTTTCAGATAAGTATATACATCCTAATTATAAATTGGTATATTATCTCAAAAATGCAAACCTGAAGGCATCAAATATCTAGTGTTTTTTCTTTATTTTTTATACTATTAACATTATAATTGTAATGAAGTAAAATAAGCAATTATGTATGAATAATGTATTTAATTATTTGTTTTCTATCTTTAGTTTAGTTAATACTTTGATAAAGTTAAGGATACAATATAGCTTATCAAAACTGGGAATGTTAAGTAACAAAATTGAAATGTTAAAATAAGATATTTCAAACAATACCATTTAATGTAAACTAATTTTAATTAAAATACAATTTTTAATATATAAATATTCTAAAATTAAAATTACCTGAATGTCAGGACAGTAATTTTCACAGTCATTTGGATTATCATAATTATAATTAATTCCTTTTACTTCCATAGGATTTCTATTATGTTTAATCTAGAGGTTAATTGTACAAAAATATTAAAACAATAATCTATAAATTAATGTTAATATTAATATACTTAATAACATGTAAGCTTTATACATATATTAAAAAAGATGTGTAAGAAAATATATAATGCTATACATCAACATTAAACTCACAAATTTATTTTTACAATGCATCTTAATTTTTCAGAGCATGTGTAGGAGGTCAGATACAAAAGTAGAGATTAATTCTTATTCAGGAACTAATATTGGGAGAAAAATATACAGACAGTATTTGCAAGTATTTAGCAACTTTCACCCTGTTCACATTATTTAGTAGACGGGAATGAATAGATATATCATTGTGCTTGATCAGAAAATGTTACTCATTTTTTTTGAATCAAACAAATTAACATCAGGTTTCTGATCACCAAAGACATTTAAAGCAAACTTTCAATTATTGAGACATATAGTAAATATTATATAACTTATGCACTTGTTTCTAAATGGTACAAATGATTTTCAGAAGACAGAGAAAGTGTGAAAAATGATGAGTGCCCTGTTCATTACTTTGTTCAAGATCCAGGTCATTGAGAGGGTTGAATGTGTTTCCAGCAGCAAGTAGGAAATCAACACTATTACAGTAGAGCATCGATTATCCGACCTCCGATTAACCATCACATTGGTTAACCGACTGTCCTAGTCGGCAAATTTCAAATGTCCACTAGCGATGTGGCATTACAATATTTGGCTATGTCTTGGCTACTTTAATATTATTTTTGTTAAATTTTTGCGTGTTTTAGCTGCCATCAACAGCTCAACCATTGAAGGGAGGCCAGTATTTAAACGAAACTTAATTTTCTAATTATGAGTGGTTATTTGTTTCGTGAGCAATAAAATAATTTAAAAATAATTTTTAACGATACAATAGCGATAATTATTATTTTAAAAAAATTTGTTAGGCTAAACATTGATGAAAATTCAATGCGAAGTTGGTTAATAATAGTGATATACTAATAAACTAATTACATGGGATATACTAATATCCTAATATACTATACTAATAGTGTATTTTTTTCCTTCTTTTCGGTTATCCGATTTTTTCAGTTATCTGACCAACCTGAGTCCCAAATTAAGTCAGATAATCGATGCTCTACTGTATATTGAAATATTGACAAAATTATTCAAACAAGTGAGACGATAACTGCCAAGAAATGGGTGGATCTTGCAACTTATCATTCATAATGTTTCATTTATAAAGCAGTTTGAGACCAATACGAAAAATCAGTGTGATTGCCCATCTTATAATTCACTAGATCTTGCTCCTTTCAATTTCAACCTCCTCCCAAAGATTAAGTTTATGCTCAAAGTAATCCATTATGTGTTGATAGAAGAGGTGGGCAGTTAGATAGCCAAGTTGTCAATCTTCTGTTCTAGAGGATTCAAGAACAAATCAAGATGGGTCACAAGTAGGGGATTCGATCCCGGGCCTTATTTCTAATCCCGGGATTTCGGGATTATACTTATTCAATCCCGGGATCCCGGGATTATTTCGGTATTGAGGGTTAATAAAAAATAAGAAAATCTTACAGAAATCAAAAATCAAAATTTAGACAAAAATCAACGTATTTTACGGTTAATTAGAGTGATTAAATTAACTAGGTGTATATCTAGTTAATTTAATCACTCTAACTAATCAGACTTACAGTCAGACTAACCAGACTTAAAATCACTGTCTTCATGTTAAATTTATTCTTTTTTAAGCATCACTGAGATCTCTTTAAACTCACGTAAATTGAAAAAACCTTTATGTAACAAACTATGCAAATAAACGTTGAAAATTAACAAAAATCTCTCTTAACATCGACTAAATAGACTACTTTCATATAACAACCTAGTAAGTAGGTAGTAAAGTAAGTTTCTTAGCAAAAAGTATTTAAAAATAATATTAATCAGTCACATTTTTCTTAAATATAAAGAAAACTAATCTAATAGGAACATTCTAATTTGAATTGCGAAAATATGATCTGAGAAATAACAACGCATCCAGTGTCTCATCACCAAGTCTGCTTCTCAATTTGTTGCACATATATGCAGCTGCTGAGAAAACGCGTTTAGGTTTGATGGAAGTTGGAGGAATCGTTAGTAAATACTTATAAGCTTCGAGGACACGGGGAGGATGGAAGAAAACAGTCCGGTCGACACGGATCGGGATTGTAGGAGTAAAGGCTACAATCCCGATTGTTTCGATCATTGTAAGCATGTTTTTCAAAAAATAAACGCGTTAATTTTGTAAATTCGGTCTCTGTGTGAGTCTCTCAGCGTCCAGCAAACCACTATCCCGAAACGTAAAAAGACTTTCTCGCATCATCCTGACAGATTGCGGGCAAGGCGAGGGTTATAACCTTTTCACCTAAGGTCAACCCCCCTAAGCAGAGAGGTGTCGGGTCTATATTAATCACACTGGCAAAACAAGATGGCTGACACATTGACAGGTAAAACGCACTGAGTAGTGCTCTCGACTGCGCCAGAAAATCGATTGGCGCCCGTGAAAATTCAAAAATACAAAAATGAAGTATATTACCAAGTAACCCAGTGAGAACTGCTTGCCTATCATTTTAGTTGAAAATACAAGAAGTTTTATTCCAAGCAAGCATCGCAAGCTCACTAGGTTAATTTCTGTTGCTTGCTTGGAAGAAAATTTCTTGTATTTTATATTAAAATGATAGGTAAGCAATTCTGTTAAAAGCACTGGCACTGAACGTTTCGCTTCATGCAGTCTATTTTGCAACTTTTTTTAAAATGATGTCAATTCCGAAAATCTCGGGATTAGGAAAACTTAATCCTGAAAATTTTGGGACTGAAAAGTGGTCGGGATCCCGATTTTTGAGATCCCCGATCAAATCCTCTAGTCACAAGCCCCAGGAAATTTTCAGGAAAGATATGCTGTCCCAGATATGTTGGGCTCTATCTCTTACCACCCAAATGTCAGATGGTGAACCTAGCTGAACCCATAATGGGCTTCATTAAAAGGGTCTCTTAGTGCTCATGGAATAGAAAGCATATAAAATCTGTATCATTGCTTTAAATTATTGTATGTAACTGAAGATGACTCATTTGAAGACAATCACAAAGGATTTCCTGAATCATGTTAATAAGAGTTACAGCATCAATCTCTATTTTTTGTCTGATATTATATATGATCTGAAAAGTTCTGATGCATTTATTTTTAATATTTAAAATTTTACTAAATTTCAAATTTTTTAACTGAAAAACCAAGTAAATACTAAAAACAACAGAAAAATTATACTTTTGATAATATATGAAGTGTGCAATGCCATAATGTTGTAAATGCCATTTTTCTCTAAATACATTTTATTAAAAGAATTGAATTCTAAATGCAATGCTTTCTGCCACAAAAAAATATTGTGGCAATATTGGCACTGTAAGTAGTTGTATTTTGAAGATGAATTTATGTGAAGATATAATGTTTAAAGTGCCAGTGTGTAAGTCGTGACTTTTGGCACTTAAAAGATTATGGCTTATATTTACATAATTTTGATATTCCAGAGAATTTGTAACCTAGCAAGTTTTTACCATTTTATTGTAAAATTGAAATAAATCCATTCATTAGAAAAAGTGTTTTTTATCTATCCTGAAAAGTTTTTTTTTTTTGGTATTTATAACATTATGGCATTGCACACTTCTTATAATCTATGACATAAAAGATTAAATGAGATTAAAATGCTTAATTACAAAGAAAAAATTCAGAAAAACAAAGGATTATTCATCAATGTTAATAAACAATAGAAAAGAACTCAACTCACAGTACTTGAACAAAAAAAAAAAAGAAAAAAAATTAACTGATAACAAGAGTAACTTCATTCTTTTATAAAAAGCTCACTTACATAAACTTTACATTATTTGAGGAGAACATACACTTTTTGAAATCATTCAAATTAACAACATTTATTAAAACTTTATTTCTTAATATACATTTGGAGTGTTAATGTAAAAATAATATATAAATCAAATGAATAATATATACTTAAATGTTAGTTAATTAATAAATAGCTGCTTACTTTTATAAAGTTAAACGCATAAAAATAAGCAGGTACTTTTTAATTGTTATAATTAAATAAGGGATAAACAATACTTCTGTATAATAAATAGACTATAATATAATGAATTTTTGAAAAACTTACTGTAATAGGTTTTAAAAATATTTGAATAAGTTTTCTAATATCATAATGAAGATCATTTGGTAGAGTAACCTTTTCTTCATTCCAATTTTCCATGGTTTTCTCAGATAATTTAATTGATTTTGAAGCTTTCACAAAGTGATCATCAAAATTATTTTCTTTATTATAGTCAAGTTTAAAGACTTTTATTGTTTTTCTCTTATTCTCATTAGATTTCTCAGATGAATCAGGCTTTGCTAAAAAAATTAAAGACAAGTAAAATAATTTTAAAAAGGTCATATATTATATGCATGTGTATTTTTTTAACAGAATTTTATTATTAATGGAGCATGGAGCATTAATATTTTTATTAAGAGCAACCAGATGGCCAAGTGGTTAAAGCAGGTGCCTACCACTCTGGAGATCAGGAATCAAATTCAGGAAAATTCCATTTCAAAACTCACAGAATTTTTCTGGGGAGTGGTCTGTCCGGATGTGTTGGACTCCATCCCTCATCATCCAGCTGCTCTACTGGGGGCTTGACTAAATCCATAATGGGCTTGCAAAAAAGCCTTAGTACTCACAGAATGGAGAGAGATTTAAAAAATTTTACTTTCTGGGCTGTTATGCAGAGGGAAAGTATGACAATCCAGCAAAAAATGACACCTCGGATTTTTATGTTTTTGGACTTAGGACACCTTGAAATATCAAGAAACACAAACAAATTTGGAGTAAATTTCTATACGTATGGATGTTAGTGTTTGAATGTGGGGGGCACAATTTTGTTCACCATGTTTGAAGCTTAATAACTCCTACACTTTTTATCGGAAATTTCTGAAATTTTGCAGAGAAGTTTGTTATTAGGGGGATTGAAGCTATTAAATTTTAGTGGTCAAATGTCAAAGGGATGGGGGATAATGAAAGTCATGTGTATCTCCAGTAGGATTGGACTTTGTGAAGATTTTACTGGTTATTAGCATTTAGAATTTTTTATAAAATCCACCCCTATCTTCAAAATTAAGCTTTTTGTCTTTTTATAATAATTAACCTATTTGATGTTGTGTTGAAATTTTTATCTGTACCCTGTGACGCCATGTTGAATTTTTGTCAATGTTAAGCCAAAATTTTTTTTTTTTAAATAATAATTGTGTTTACTGTGTCATTAAAAATTATTTTTTAATGTTGCACAAACAAAATAAATATATTGAAAAATATAGTAATAAAAAAATATTATATTTCAAAACTTCATTTTAATATAAAAATTGTGATGCATAGCGACATCTAGTATCAAAAACATTCCGATGTAGACATGAAAATATTCAGGATCATCCACGTAAATCAATGAGGTCAACACGAATATTTTCAGGAACAATGCAGGACAGGTTAAAAACATAATAAGTTTTTTTTTTAGAAAAATATAATAACAGATGGCACCACCAAATGTTGCTGGAAAAGTTGAGCAATTCATTGTTGGATTTTTTAACATTGCTAAAAAAGTTAAATTATATAAAACTCAACATATTAATTACAATTATAAATAAAATGTTTTTTTATTTTATATACAAAATAATTAATTCTTAATAATTAAAAAAAATTTACAATCTCATTTTTGCTTTTTTAAAATTTAATTACTACTGCAGTTTATCAATATCACCTTTGGCTAAGACTGATCAATTACAATTTAATAAAAAAAATTCAATTAGAGATCTTAATGATATGTGTAATTATCCAAGTAAAAAGCATATTAAGATTTTATTAGAAATATAAAACTTATGAACAATCCAAATCATATAACATTAAAAATTCAGTTATCCGTTGAACAAGTTCCTAGTGTCAATTACAGATAATAAATTTTTATCCTCATTATTTGGTTTAAATTTTTATCAATCTACGATGGCTAAAATGAATCTTTAATCAAATAAAAGTGGCATAGCAAATATTAGTCTGTTATTTTCTACTTTAACTTTTTCCAAACAAAGGGTATGATAAGTATTGAAGTTTAGCTATCATAGATGTAATAAAAATTTAGTTGTTAGCTATAAACAGTATTTCAATAAAATAATTTATATATACTAAAACGTGATTTCCATCTAGATATTGTTTTAGATCAGTGTGTCCAAACTATGGCCTTTGGGCAAAAAACAAGCATAATGTATTTGACAAATCACTTACGAATAATAGAAAAAGGCCTACTTTTACATATACAAAAAGGGGCTGAACAAAATAATTTGAACATCCTCCATTTTGCATAGTCAAACTAAACTCTTCCTGAAACGTGCAATCACAGATACACCCTTGTTTTTCTTTGTTTTCATTACTTATATCATTACTTTACCATATCATTAAACTTCATTACTTTTGCTGTTGAAAAAACTATTTGCCTGATTTTGGGGTGTGATTATGTCAGACCTAACAGATTTCCTGGAATGATTGTTTTTGCCTGTCAAGTTTCTCTAACCCAAGTTACTGAGTTGATGGGTTTACTGTAGTAAACCCATCAACTCAGTAACTTGGTAAGATAGTAGGATTTACTGTTTCCTTGATCACATCTCAGTATGCAAAGACCAAAACATCTAACAACAGAAGCATCTGTGGTCAAAAGTCAAAACTAGATGAGAGAGACAGAAAAGCACTTTACAGAATTGTAAAGAGAAAACATAAAACTACAGCAGTGCAAATTACTGTAGAATTGGTTGCAAGTGCAAGGGTATCAGTATCAGTGAAAACAGTCTGATATGCACTGCGTACATAAAATCAATGGCAGGGCTGTGATAGCCAAACCTTTGTTGACTCCAGGAAACATCAAACAGCATGTGCAGTAGTAAAAAGAGTACAAAACATAAACACTAGACATGAAAACATGTGATATCATCAAAATACTCTGATGAGTCAACTTTCACTGTTTCCCACTTCCAGTTATGTTTATATCTGGAGATCACTAGGTGTAACCCAGCCTCAAGCATGGCAAAGATTATTGTATGATTTGGGGTCCAATATCTTTCAACTTGTTGGGTCCAATAGTCATCTTTGAAGGTAAAGTAACAGTCTGGAGGACTCTGCATATTCTGTGACCAACTCCATTCCATGATCCAAACTTTGTTTCCAGATGGCAATGCAATCTTCCAGGATGATAATGCTCCTATCCACATTATTGAGTGTGTTCAATCTTGGTTCAAGAAGCATGAAACTAAACTTAAGCATCTACCTTGGCCACCCCAATTGCTAGACTTAAATATTATTGAGCCTCTGGGGGCTTTCTTGAGAAAAAGATTAGAGCAGATTTCCACTGCTTGCTTCTTTCAAGGAATTACATCAGTATTGGTTGAAAAATGGTACAAAATTGACATTAAGATTTTTGCCATATGATATTAATGATTTGTTTGTATATTCCTCAATGTATTTTAGTTATATTATCTGCAAAAGGAATCATACCTCTTATTAATAAACAAAAAGTGATCTTTTGTTGGTGTTTGAATTATTTTGTCCAACCCCTGTATATGAAATATACAAAGCATTTGCTACCTGCCTACCTACAACTTTCACACAATTTGGCTTGTGAAAATTAGAAAATAAATTTTAAAAGGCATAGTAGAACTGAGCTGCAACAAAACATGTGTGTTGCATTATCAGCATTCATTTTTATCTCAAACTCCTCTCAGCTTAAAAACTAATTAGAAAAGTATTTAGTAAATATGTAGCTATTATCAAAAATACATGAACTTTTAAATCAAAATGTGATGCAAGTACTCAAATCATCAATTAAATCTTCAAAGCATGAGACAAATAATGGCAAAACTTCTGGAGTGTGAAGTTAGACTTATATGATTGACTGAATATAGATCAAGTGCCATAAATGAAACTCTGATTGGCTATGTATGACATTTTTTTAATAATTATTCTTTTATATGTATAATAAATTTTAATTAATAACTATGCAGAAATACCATTTTAGTAATTTTAAACTGCACTATTACATTCCTTGCAAAAAGTTATATCTATTAGATCCCTTTTCGGCCTGTAAACAGTTTTTCTTTAATTTCTATAATGGACAAACAGATTTACATTTAGAAATATAGACACACAAATTATCTATATTAGAATATTAAATTTTTCTTACTATTCAGTATATTAATTTTATGAATTTCTTTTGAGAGATCATATGAATTTTACTTTTTAATATAATAAATACTTTAAAAAAGTATTTATTATATTATTCTTATTATTTTCACTTAAACAATACACATTATTATAAAACAAAGTGAAAAAATAAATAAAATATACATTATTACCTTTGTTTTGATTAAATAATTTCCAATGTTTAGGTCCTGCCCAACCAGAAAGTAAATTATTATTGAAATAAGAATATTCAGAAGGTTTATCTGCTAACACAGTAGCCATATCACTTACATTTTGTATCCTGAAATTTGTATGTTAGATTAATAAAAACATCCATGAAATAATAAACTACAATATTTAATAATAAAATAACCAATAGTACTACTTCTATTATAAATTAAAGTTTAATATTTCCATCAGTATAATAAACAATAATAAATGACAATTATTATACTATATTTTGATTTGAAAATACAATATACTCTCAATAAGGCAAACTTCATTAACTCAAATTTTATTTTTGTCCCAATTTGACTTCAATTTTGCTAATAGGAAACTTAAGATTCTGAGACTATTTCATATCTAATTTTGTTTGATTTCCTTTGCAAAAGGACAGACATTATTATTAAAAAAGTTAAAGATCATATTGTAGTATTGTATACAATTGTGGTTCTGATTACACAACATATCAATAAAATTCAAAATTTTAATGACACTTCATGACAGTAATGATCTAATTCTTAAACACAGATTAACAACCAAATCTTAGCAGTTTAAAATTATTATTTTTAAAATTTACTGTATAGTTTGAATTGCATGCTGACATTTTCATCACTGATTGTAACCAGTTTAATCAGTGTATTAACTGTTTTCCTTCTGAAGTAGACAGAAATGATAAACAAGAGAAAATTAAAATTTGTTGATAGCAGAATAGGTATTCATTGTAAAGATTGGAGAAAAGCAAAAGAAAATAGATTGGGATGGAGACAACCTGGGAATACTGGGTGCTGCTGTCACTTCAATTGAACTGAATAAAAATTAGGATGAAAAATGCCAAGTGGTCACACTACATAGTGTTAAAAAAACAGAAAAAAAATTAAAACTTGCAAAAGAATTTAATATTACCAATCTGATCAGGAAACCATTCAAAACTTTAAACTGAGATACAGAAAGCTTATCAGAAAACAGATGAAATGTTATTGAAGATAAACCTCTTTTGTTCTTGAAGTGAACCTCTTAGATGCAGCAAGGTGAATGATTAATAAACCTTGGAATGAAGTTTCACAAAATTGAAAATTACTTTACAAAAGCAAGTTTTGATCAACAAGTTGTTGATGCTTTAAACAATCTGGAATTTCCATCAGAATCCATTGACTATATTGAAGACAGATGATTTTATTACAGTAACAAGAAATGAAGTGTTATTTGAAAATTTTTTTGTCAATGTTGACAATGACATAGCAGTTTGTAAACATTTATTTGAAGATGACATCATTGCTGAAGTAAAGTAGTAATGAAGATGAGGAAGAAATAAATTCAATCAAGAACAAATATCTTGTTCCCCTCTACACATATGAAAACCAAAAGCTCTCAAGCTTTCAGACTTTTTAGATACTACTACATTTATAAAACAAGATGCTGTTGAGGTGATCAACTGCATCAAAAACATTGTTGAGCAAGAAACAATGAATCATCAACAACAAAATTGTGTAACAAGACTTTTTTGCTAATATATGTACAAAATAACAAAATATTGATACTATGTATCTACAAAATAATAAAATATAAAAAAATCATTTCTAATCACTAATCAATAATAATCTGATCAGAGATTAGAAAGTGTTAAAAAGTATCTTTGTTTAACAAGTGACTCATGCTACTTAAGTTCCATAATCATGTTTAATTTCATTTACAATTTACAATTAAAGAAAAATGCTTAATATAGAAGATTAGAGAAGCTATTTTATCCTAAAATTTTCTAAGATTTTGAAAACCAATCTGTATGTGGATTATTTGACATCATGTAAGTCAGATATAATTATATAAATTCAGTCTATATAGATAAACAATTTTGAGCTGCTTTGATTTTCTCATGGAATAACCATTAATGAGAACATTAATATATTTAGTATCAATTTTACTTTGAGATACTTTTAAACGTATATATATTTTTGGGAGTTCTTCTATCAACATATTTAGAAAACAAATATAGAAAGTTTCATCCAAAAAAATTTTTAACCCATAAAGGCCATTTCATGGCAATATCTTATGCATATCTCATGCAACATACTTTCAGAAAATAGATTTTATTAATTTAAGGCCCACCAATGGGCCTTATTATTTGTGAATAAATAATGGGACAATTATTTGTGAATAAAACCACCGAACACTTGTAGTTAGTCATTGGATAGCACCAGGAAAGTAAACACTTTTGGTATCCCTTCAAAGTACCAAAGAGAAGCTCCCAAGAAAAAATTTGACTTTCATTTTGGGTGCCATAATTTTTACTTGGCACAGTATTTTTACTTTAGCTTTCAATTGTTTTTTTGACTAAGTTGACTAATTAATTTTTTACTGCCCTTTTATTGGTTTTGAGTTATTTATGACTATTTATTATTGCTTCTATAACATAATTTGGTCTTAAAACAGTCAATAGAAAAACAATGAAAAGCAAGATCAGAATCTAACTGCAACAAACGAAATGAGGAAGAGAAACTGCAAAATGTAATTATTGTCTTTGAATAGACAGTGGCAATAGATGCATATTATGATGAGATTGTCATATTAAATATATGTAAACTAATTTAAAATATTTATTAATTAGCCACCCTGTAAATACAAGGCAATTTTATTATTCCTTATTTATTCTATTTCAAGTAATTAATAGGACTGTTTATGCTTATCATTCACTGGTTTTCGGGGTACAACTGCACTTGTTGGTTCAAGATGATTGATTCCCCAAATTTTATATTTTAAAATTCTACTATATACTTTAGTTTAGTCAACTGTCAGTAAGAAATTAATTATTCTCATTGTAGCAGGAGCAGGAGAAAGTATTTTATAGACAAACTTATGTCGTTCATCAAATCGTTTTTTTTGTTTTATTGTATTTAATTTTTTCTTGAAAATATTTACTTTAAATCAATTTTTCATGATTAACTAATAGAAATGGAATTATTTTGGCTTTTACGATGAAGTGTGTATCTTTATGTAATCAAAAGTTTTTCCAAAGTAAATTCATTATATCCATTTTCTGATTCTCACCATCAATTTTTTATTTTCATTTTCATAAAGGGGATGAAGACTCGGGACCAATGTTCCCTCTAAGCTGCGCACTGCTCAAATTGTTGCCGCACATGAGAATTTGTGCGCTGTGCAGGCGAGCATCCACACTGATTTGAATTGTTGTTTTCTTATTTCTCACTCTGTCTGCAATATGATTATT
Source organism: Centruroides sculpturatus (assembly GCF_000671375.1). NCBI lineage: Eukaryota > Metazoa > Arthropoda > Arachnida > Scorpiones > Buthidae > Centruroides > Centruroides sculpturatus. The sequence continues at coordinate 287,648 of NW_019385004.1, read as the reverse complement.
GCTACATATTTTTGGATTAAATACATTAAATCATTGACAAAAGATAATATTTTGTATGGAAGTATGTTTTAAAATGAATTTTAATCTCTACTTTATAATTAATTATTTTAATTTTTATAGGAAAAAATAAGATTATATATATAT
>NW_019385004.1:258872-284576 GCF_000671375.1 Centruroides sculpturatus | reverse complement strand
ATATATATATATATATATATATATCCATTTTCAGAACAGATTTTATTTCTAATAAGATTACCTATGTATTTATATAATAAAAGAAAATGATGGTCTGATATATAAAAAATTTATTTAAAAAACTTACATTATTTTGTTTGATGTGTCTTTTAGTAATTCAAAACGATCTGAGAATGCTCTCCCTCTAGAAAACTCATCAAATTCAGATGGAAGACTATTTACATTTCTGTCAGTTAATTCTTCAGAATCTTCAAGCATTTCATCTGTATCTTCAGTGAATACCTCTTCAGAATATTCACTATTTGTAATTGTTGCTTCATCATATAAACTTCTCTTTCTTTTATCAGGTGGTGAAAAGATATCATTATGTGAATAGGTAATCTATAGTGAAGAAATCTGTGTTTTATTTTTGAAATAAAAAGTACAAACGTTAAAATACAGTAGAGCGTCGTTTATCCGAATCAATTGGGGACAGGGGTTGTTCGGAAAATTGATATTTCGGATAACCAATTATGTACGAAAAAAATATATTAATTTATCCTACGTTGAAATTTTACTCCATTGCGTGTCGCTTTGTGTTGAATTTTCGTCAATGTTAAGCCTAATGAAGACTATTGTGTCGTTAAAAATTATTTTTTTTATTTTGTACAAACAAAATAAATATATTGAAAAACATAAAAACAATAAAAAATTATACTTCAGAAGTTAATTTAGTATCAAAAACGTAAAACATTTGAGTAGCCCAAGACATAGCCAAAGATTGCAGCGCCACAGCACTGGCAAAAATTTAAATTTGCCGACTGGAATTCTTTCGGATAATTGACGCTCTACTGTATATAAATGAATTATATTAAAATAATAATGGTTATAAGCTTTCCTATAACTAATAAAAATAAAATTAAATAGTTAATGATTTAAACAATTCAGTTTTAAATTTTATTCCATCATATGCTTTAGTACTATTTTAATTTATGTTTGTTTATATTTATATTTATATAATTCAGCAGGTTTGTTTTAAAAATTTGTAGATTCATATTCTTGAATACCAATGCAAAATTTAAAGCAACATTTTTATATATAAGAAATAATTTAATTATGATTTTTAAATAATTACCTATTTATATTTTTCAATAATATTTCATTTAACATAATATAATTATAGAAGTATTAGTTGAATGAAATATGAAATCATAATTTTCTTTATCATTATTTCATATCATAATAGATGTCATAAACAAAAAAAAAAAAAAATTAGCCAATTCATATCTGTATAGTAATAAACTTTAATTTTTGCAAAGACTGACTAATATTTGACAATTATGTTCTTAAAATAAAATAACTTTGAGTATTTTCCTTCAAATAGTTATCATTCCTAGAACCATATTGTGTCACTTATTGGGATGCAATTTGAAAAATTGTAGACCTATAAATGCCCACTGTCATCCATCTGTCTGTCCTTAATCTTGAGAATGGAGTTAAATAGATGAAAGCCAATACCAGATATGGAAACCTTAGGGGCAGAAGACCCCAATTAACTATATATGAATTTCCAGTGCAAACCAGAAGTCACGTTATTTCAACTCAAAAACTTTCCCCTGAAAGGAGTTACATAGATGACCAAGATGACTATTACCAATGGAAAAGTATGATTTACAGGGGCAAGTCACTACTAATTTAAGGTGGAGAGCATATATTTTAAATTTAAAAATTATTAAAAATATGNTAAAACAGGCTGGGCGCCCATGAAACTTTCCCTTTTCATCCCCTTTCCTATCTCGCTTTACTCTTTCCCCTTCGCCTCTTCCCTTAACTACCTTTCCTCTACTCTTCTTCACACTCGGCCAATACCAATGAGTAGTCCCGAGCAATGTTCCCTCTAATTCTTTTTGTAGCTGAGCGGAACATGTACTTCTCTGTGCAAAAAATAATTCTGAGCAAAAAAATTTTCTGAGGATATATATATCCTCAGAAAATTTTTTTCCTCAGAATCTGCTCAGCAAAATTATTTTTTGCACAGAGAAGTACATGTTCCGCTCAGCTACAAAAAGAATTAGAGGGAACATTGCTCGGGACTACTCATTGGTATTGCCCGAGTGTGAAGAAGAGTAGAGGAAAGGTAGTTAAGGGAAGAGGCGAAGGGGAAAGAGTAAAGCGAGATAGGAAAGGGGATGAAAAGGGAAAGTTTCATGGGCACCCAGCCTGTTTTATTAAGAATCGAATGAAACATACAGATATGGCTCCTGGCCATTAGAAACAGACAATAATTGCAATATTTACAGTACATCAATTTTTTTATAGAGAAATTTTAAACAAAAATATTTGGATACCTAGTGGTTTCTTTCTTATAAAAGGAATCATAGTGTGACATTTTAAAAAGGACAAGGTCAAAGTCACACATTGCAAATTTGCTAAAGTCAGACACAAACTTTTTATTTACTGATTCCATAACACTGGTGTTAAGAAATAAACATTTTTCATGTTAATAGAAACACTGTTACACACTATTTCTGAAAACTTTTTTTAAATCAAAAACCTCCAAAAGTACATAAAAATAAATTCACTAATCATTTATCCCTCTAACATCTTTGATGGTAAGTGACTTCCATATGATGTTAAGCTGACAAAAACTGGCAATTATTAGATTTAATAACTGAATCCTCTTGCTCCTAGTTTTTCAACTACATGGGCCCAGAAACTACAATCCAGAAAATAAATTTTTTTTTTTGTAAACAAACAAAGTAATGATTGGAAAAAGTTTTATTAAGTAATGAGTACAAGATCAGTTACTTTTCTACTGTACATAGTCACCATTGCAGTTAAAGCACTTGTTGTAGCACAACACTACTTTTTGGATTCGTTTGTCATAGACTTCACTGCCAGTTCTTTCAGCCAGTTAATGACAGCTTCTTTCATCTCTCATCCATTCCAAAATATTCCAAATACACCCAAAAACTTTCAGCATGGAAAGTCTCTGGGAGGCCAGATTCTTACCATCAATTTTTTATAGAGAAATTTTAAACAAAAATATTCGGATACCTAGTGGTTTCTTTCTCATAAAAGAAATCATAGTGTGACATTTTAAAAAGGGTAAGGTCAAAGTCACACATTGCAAATTTGATGAGATGTTTTTGAGCACAAACTATACAGTCGGTGGTCAAAAACAACCCAGTCAAATTTCTGAAGCACAGCTTGAATGGATGTAGTAGTGTGTGATTGTGTATTTGCTTTCTTGATTAAACATTAAACACCATTTTCTCACACTTGTTTCATTCATAATGTAATCACGAAATACTTCTGTGTTTATTTATGAATTTCAGTAAGATGAACTTTCTTTACATTTAGAAAATGAATAATACTTTACACTTGATGAGATTTTCAATTTTTGTACATATTTTAACTCTTGACAAAACAGTCAAAACAAGCCTGCCATTATTGAAATTCTACACAATCTAAGCTATCACATTAGAGAACAAATTTACCTTAAATTGATGGCAGTAATTTACCTGCACTGAATGCTATGTGCAAATGTTCTTTAGTTCCAGACATTCCTTGTATTTGTAATTATCATTATATATATATATATATATATATATCCATTTTCAGAACAGATTTTATTTCTAATAAGATTACCTATGTATTTATATAATAAAAGAAAATGATGGTCTGATATATAAAAAATTTATTTAAAAAACTTACATTATTTTGTTTGATGTGTCTTTTAGTAATTCAAAACGATCTGAGAATGCTCTCCCTCTAGAAAACTCATCAAATTCAGATGGAAGACTATTTACATTTCTGTCAGTTAATTCTTCAGAATCTTCAAGCATTTCATCTGTATCTTCAGTGAATACCTCTTCAGAATATTCACTATTTGTAATTGTTGCTTCATCATATAAACTTCTCTTTCTTTTATCAGGTGGTGAAAAGATATCATTATGTGAATAGGTAATCTATAGTGAAGAAATCTGTGTTTTATTTTTGAAATAAAAAGTACAAACGTTAAAATACAGTAGAGCGTCGTTTATCCGAATCAATTGGGGACAGGGGTTGTTCGGAAAATTGATATTTCGGATAACCAATTATGTACGAAAAAAATATATTAATTTATCCTACGTTGAAATTTTACTCCATTGCGTGTCGCTTTGTGTTGAATTTTCGTCAATGTTAAGCCTAATGAAGACTATTGTGTCGTTAAAAATTATTTTTTTTATTTTGTACAAACAAAATAAATATATTGAAAAACATAAAAACAATAAAAAATTATACTTCAGAAGTTAATTTAGTATCAAAAACGTAAAACATTTGAGTAGCCCAAGACATAGCCAAAGATTGCAGCGCCACAGCACTGGCAAAAATTTAAATTTGCCGACTGGAATTCTTTCGGATAATTGACGCTCTACTGTATATAAATGAATTATATTAAAATAATAATGGTTATAAGCTTTCCTATAACTAATAAAAATAAAATTAAATAGTTAATGATTTAAACAATTCAGTTTTAAATTTTATTCCATCATATGCTTTAGTACTATTTTAATTTATGTTTGTTTATATTTATATTTATATAATTCAGCAGGTTTGTTTTAAAAATTTGTAGATTCATATTCTTGAATACCAATGCAAAATTTAAAGCAACATTTTTATATATAAGAAATAATTTAATTATGATTTTTAAATAATTACCTATTTATATTTTTCAATAATATTTCATTTAACATAATATAATTATAGAAGTATTAGTTGAATGAAATATGAAATCATAATTTTCTTTATCATTATTTCATATCATAATAGATGTCATAAACAAAAAAAAAAAAAAATTAGCCAATTCATATCTGTATAGTAATAAACTTTAATTTTTGCAAAGACTGACTAATATTTGACAATTATGTTCTTAAAATAAAATAACTTTGAGTATTTTCCTTCAAATAGTTATCATTCCTAGAACCATATTGTGTCACTTATTGGGATGCAATTTGAAAAATTGTAGACCTATAAATGCCCACTGTCATCCATCTGTCTGTCCTTAATCTTGAGAATGGAGTTAAATAGATGAAAGCCAATACCAGATATGGAAACCTTAGGGGCAGAAGACCCCAATTAACTATATATGAATTTCCAGTGCAAACCAGAAGTCACGTTATTTCAACTCAAAAACTTTCCCCTGAAAGGAGTTACATAGATGACCAAGATGACTATTACCAATGGAAAAGTATGATTTACAGGGGCAAGTCACTACTAATTTAAGGTGGAGAGCATATATTTTAAATTTAAAAATTATTAAAAATATGATTAAAAATTGCAGCCTGGCTTTATGATAATGTCACAATAAATAATTGCTTGTTTTCCTATTAAAAGTTTTTTGAATACATTAACTTATAAATGTTAAGTTTGAACAGGTTTACAAGTAAATCTAATTTCTGCTACGACATCTGCATTAAATCTAATACTGTATTAACATTTGTGGCAACCATAGTCCTAGTTCATTCATTAAATCAGATGATGCAACTGAATCTTTGTAAACACATAATATAACGACTGTTGTGAAAACAGAACTTGCATTAATTAAAAAATATTCCTATTCTAAGTGTGAATTGTAAATTTCAAATGCAAAAATGATTGTTTTAATTGATTATTATAATAAAATCTCAATTTATTATATATAATAATTTTAATCTTTTTGACGACTTTTAATGTTTGATAAAGAAATTAGTTTATTAAAAATTATACTGTTCAGTTGACTGCCATAACACAAAACATCTGTGAAAAGAGAGGAAACGAGATGATGAATGAACTCAGATTATTCTAATTAATTAAGATTCAGATGGGATATTAATGTATATAAGTATGTAATATATAAACTACAGTAGAGCCTCGATTATCCGACCCCCTATCAACCGACACCTCGGTTAACCGACCGTCCTAGTTGGCAAATTTCAAATGTCCGCTATTGATGTGACGCTACAATATTTGGCCATGTCTTGGCTACTTTAATATTATTTTTACGTGTTTTAGCTGGCAACACTGGATCGACCATGAAAGGGAGCCAGTATTTAAATGAGGCTTAACTTTCTAATTTTTAACGATACAATAGCGATGATTATTATTTTTAAAAATTTTTGTTAGGCTTAACATCGATGAAAATTCAACGCAAAGTAGGTTAATAGCGATATACTAATATACTAATTACATGGGATATAATAATATACTACACTAATAATAGATTTTTTCATACTTTTTGGTTATCCGCCCTTTCAATTATCCGACCAACCCCAGTCCCCAATTAGGTCGGATAATCGAGGCTCTACTGTATAGCAAAAAATAAGAAAGAAAATTGAACATGAGAGGTGTTTTTTGGATTCACTCTGTTCTTTTAACTCCACAGACAGAAAGCCGAGACGACCACGGACACTTTATTCCCATAAAATCTGACGATTACCTGGAGCGCTTAGTCACAACAGCCGAGGAGTCAAGACAGTTAGCTTGCTTGCATACAATTATATCATTCATGTATAATTATCCTCTAATTTTAAAAAATACCTTGCATAAACATAGTGTTTTTGAACTTTTGTATGCTGGTGCTGGATGTAATTTTTCAACATTTCTATTCTTTTTTGTGAATCTTTGCATTATCTACTTTAAAAATTCATTGCATCAGAAAATCAAAATAATAGAATTTGTAAAAGATTGATACCAAATCTATTGAAGTGAAAGACATGGAAACATTTTTCGATTCAAGAATGACACAGAATCACAGCTCTGTTGTTCAAAGAAGAAATGCTGTCAATATTACACGTACGCTAGAAAAAAGTATAGCTAGAATAACTTTATTTGGGAAATATGGTCAAATCTGTAGAAAAAGAAATCAAAGTGATCATGAAACTTGCTAAGTTGGTAGAAGAAGAAAAACTTTGATGATATGACTATGTGAAGATGTTCAAGAATTACTGGTAGAAAGCTAACAAAAATGGCAAAATGCCATCAGAGGTAAAGCAAATCAATTCAAGGATAATAGAACAGATAAAAATTTCAAAATTCCAAATTTACACTAAAAACATATGGTAATGTATAAACATTAAACAAATAAGATTGTTTTTAAATGTAGATCCTTTTGTGACAACTTCTAAACATCATACTATTGTCCTTGTGAACTGATGATAATTTAAGGACTTCATTGCAGATAGAAGTGTTGTGCAGACCAGCTACATGCTGTTATAATAGCAATGTAAAGATGGCCATGCTACTAACAACGTGAATGAAAGACAAGCAGTGTTTTGTCATCTATTTTTTTTAGCAGTGAAAAGGTAAAAGCTATTGAAAATTATTGATGAATGAAAGTTCATTAGTGATGTATACTTGCTGAAGTGGCAGACATATGGAGTAGGAAGTTTCAAATCAATGTGAGTATAGAGACAAATGCTCCCTAACTAGGTCAGGCACACCAAGTAATGGCACCAGAGTTGACTGCAGAAGCTGGGGACGTATTCTGGTTATCGTCTCATGTCTCTGAGAGGCAGTGTCTATGTCACAAGCCGGTCGCTGATTGTCTAATCATTTGTTTAATTTTGAGAAATCATCACATCTCTCCAAACGCAATTCTGGACAACTTTTTCTAAGATTCTCTTGTCTCTCAGAGATGAGCAGATAGTTGTCTTTCATCTGTTACCTTTATTTTGTTATATCCAATATGGATGACTGGATGCTACTTGCATTATACAACCTTAGAAAAGAATATTTTGAGATAAATGACACTTATGATTTTTTAAAACAGATACCCAGGAATGCCACTGACTATCTTTTTTTAATGATCCTGCATCAATTTCTGAACTATTGAAAATGCTGTTAACCGTATCTGTCTCTCTAAGTATTTTTTAAAATATTACCATTCTAATTTCTCCCTAAGTACATATGCTCTTCTAACTTAGGTTAATAAAATTTTTATTTGTTAAGAGACAATGTTACCCAAGACATTTGACATTATGATATTTAAAAATGTTACAAAACAAAAAAAACATATCTTTATCAAAATTACATGCTTTATTTGAATACATTCTTTCATTACCACGTGATCTATAATTTTGTACTCTACATATTTGAAACTTTTACAATTTCTCTGGTTAAAATTCTATACTGTGTTGTGTGCACAGATAATCTGAATGTGTATAATTAGCCTAATAGAATCATGACATCAACAAAGACGAAATTGTTATGAACGACCAGAATCGCCTGTCTCTGAGAGATGAATTTTGTCTCTCATTCTGATGTCATTCGTCTCTGAAAGAAGAGACGAGAGATAAAGTAACCATAATATGACCCCAGCTGGTTCCATACTAATGGAAGATCACTGAGTGACTATTATAGCCAGATTTCTGAACATCAGTCATGATTCAGCAAATCACATTATCCATGACATGCTCCAGTTCTACTAAATATCTATAAAGTAGGTACCGTGGCAGCTACTCCATAATTGAAACAACATGCATCACATTGTCCAACTCACCAGCTCTTGCCCCTCAATATTTACACATCTTTGACCATTCTTAACTTGGGGAATCCAAGTTAAAAAAAATGGCCTTGGCATGGTCTCAGACAAATGTCTTAAGAAGCACTGTCTTAATGGAATGCAATGCTCAGGTCTAAGATTCTAGAGGTATTAGAGGACTAGGTCTGTACATTATCTAATAAAGCTTGTTATCTCATAGTTGTGTCCCCATCCATAGCCTTCAACGTACAACATACAGTACATATTCAGTCTCGGTAAAAATAGTAAAAAAAAACATGGCCGATGGTTATTTACATTTAAACAACAGAAGAAATGGAAGAAGAACAAAAGCAAAGGTTTTACTTTGTGAAAAAGTTGTATTTATATTTTATTGTATATTAAATATATTCAGTCTATTTTTTGACCAGCTGTTGTCTGTTCAGAAGGCCTTTAGCACAGTGATAGGTCAAAGAATTTAAGCCTTGTTTGGGTAGAAAGTTACAACCTACAGATATATCCTAGCTGTATAGAAGAAGTTATGTACTGTTCTTTTGGATAAAGGATAAGGATGCCATTGGTATAATGGTTGTAATTTGCAAAATCCATTTAAGCACTTGTCATAGCATAAGCACTCTGGGATATCCAGATCCTCTGTGCTTACTACATATGCTCTCCTGGACTGCTGACATCATCTTACTGCTGCATAACTTCAATCAACATCATAGCCAACACATCAGCATAACCATCTGGATTTTCTTAAGCCTATGATGTGATGTCTCGCCCCCAGCTGCACATACTACCATAAATGAAGACAAATTAGCATGAGAGAGAATAAAAAAATGTCCTAACCCAAACCTTCAACATTAAATTATGATATTCAAATTGGGTTTGAATAGGGATATCCTAATACCACAAAAGTATTGATACCAATATTATGAGTAGTTTTAAAGTATCAATACTGTGTATCAGTTAGTACTTCAGTTTACACTTGTATGATCTATCCCATATCTACAGTCATGCTAATAGGATCAGTGGATATTACTATAGCGGGATAGGGGAATAAGAAATCATAGGTGAAGAGGTAAAACAGTGTCTTTACATTGAAAGTTCTTTATTGTGTTCAAATTTTAGAAATATCAGTGTAGACAAGTATATACAAATTGCAACCGATGTTTAAAATTCGAATTTTAAACGTAACTGATGGTCCAAGTTGATTAACAAAAAGTACTGCATAATGTTTAACTAAATATTTATTTGTAAATACTAACAAGCAATTATTTATTGTGACATCATCACAATGCTAGGCTGAAATTTTTAATTCATTTAATTTAAAGTATATCCTCTCAATCTCAAATTTGTGAGATAAGCAGTGGGACACTGGTTAAGTCCCAACTGCACAGGCTGATAAAACACAATCTCGGGGTCGTTGGATGACCAGGAGGTCAAATCAAGTAGGGAGTGCGTCAGTAAGTCGGCAGGCGTCCTTAATTGACAGGAGACAGGTTAACAAAATAACAAAGCATTTATTGAATAACTAAATCTAACTATACAAGAGGCAAACTTACTACTAAGGTTAAATGCGGTTATGTTAAAATATTTACAGAAATTGGCGACGAATTTCGTAGCTATGTCACTGACCTAATTTCTAGTAATTCTTTCTAGACTGCATAATATCAAAACACTTACTAAAACACCTTTTCTTGCAGCCGACGCTTTATTAAAACGACTTTCAAACGTTTTCGATCTTATTAAAAGACCTTTCTCAAGAAAATAAAATTAACTAAGTAACAAAATAAACGACATAATCGTAAATCGAACGCTTAGTACGAATAACTGTTTTTTAAATCTTTCGAACTCGCTTATAATCCGTTGTACATGACGTCATTGTAACCGGAAATATAAAAGATTACGTAACTATCTAAATATAAATACTTAAAGATGCCATCTCCCTACATCGTTCAAAAAATATAATTTGAGATACATATTCACTATTTTCTTCAATTATTAATTTTATATTAAGCTAGAGGACCATGCTGCTGATATTTTAGTCGATTCCCGGAAGTTGATTGCGAGGCCTTTATGCTTTGCCTTACAAATCTGCCAGGCTTCCGCGTAATGTCGGTGTCTCCTGTCTCGAACTACCTGCATTAGTCTTGCTTGGTCCCATTCAACATTGACGTCTTGCTGGTCCGCTAGAACGTAGGTGGCTAGCGCAGTGCAAGGTTGTTTTTTTCTTATATTTGCTTGATGTTCTGCTAACCTGTCTTTGATACTNTTGAAAGTCGTTATAATAAAGCGTCGGCTGCAAGAAAAGGTGTTTTAGTAAGTGTTTTGATATTATGCAGTCTAGAAAGAATTACAATTTGGCTCCGCCGGCCAAAAAATATAGAACCTTAGTACTAAAGATCTGCAGAAATAATACGAAGCTAGAATTTTTGACGGAATGCAGAGCTCATAACCTATTTCCCATGTCAATTTGGAGGGTACGTTTACCGCAGGGATGCGCGTCGCTTATTCCTAAACTTAGAACAATCTGTCTACGTAAAGCGATCCGCAATGTTAGACGGAGAAAGTTTGCCCTGCAGAACCAACTTATAGAGTTAGAGAATGAGTTATATGACCAAGACCCTAAGATATTAACAGAAGTTAACGCAAGAGTAATTACACTGGCAGCGCAAGTAACAGAAAGATGTAAGAAGAGATACAGGAACAAAATGAGCTGGATCGTAAAACATCAAGAAGATAGATTTAAAGAATTGATCACCCCGAGGATTATATGCTGGGACAACATCGTTTTGCCTACATTCGTAAAGGAAGCAAGTAAATTCGGCCCTAAATACGCCCCTATACCTGTAATCCAACAGGACAGACTAATACCAGATATCGAGCAGGCACTGGAGGGCCTCAGCAAAAATAAGAAAGAAATGTTTAGATGGGAAGTCGCATTGAAAATCAAGCATGATGAATGTAAAAGGGACAGAGATCCTATTTGGCCGTATATTAGAAAAACTCAGAAATGGCTCAGAAGCAACAACATAGTGCTCACTAGAGCGGATAAATCAAAGGATATGGTGGTTATGAAGAGAACCACATACGACCACATTCTATCAGCATACATTAAAGATACCTGCTGTACGATTGCACCCCCCAACGCTGTAGGGAAACTGCAAGCAAGAGTCAAGAGGTTCGCAACCAATCCTTTAGCCAAAGAACTAGGTATTAAGAATATAATCGTACAGTCCCCTTCGACTCCAAGGCTTTTTGGATTTGCTAAAACTCATAAAAAGAATAAAGAAATAAGACCAGTCGTTGACAAAGCATGCGCCCCTACAATATTACTCGAAAAATGGGTACACAACTTTGTTCGGCAGCATGCCCCTAATAATCCATACAGCGTCAAGCAACCGGTAGAGGTTTTAAACAAAATCGCTAATATTAACTCGCAAGAAGTGAAATATATGACGGTGTTAGACTACAAGGCCTTGTATCCATCAGTTAAACTGGAACCATGCTTTTGTCATTTAAGGGACTTACTACTGAGCAAGATCCCGTCTCCAGAAAAGAAAAGAAAGTACATATTAGACTTGGCACACCTTACAGTCTTCTCTGCGTTATTTAGCTTCAAAGGTGTTACATACACGCAGAAAAAAGGAGTAGCTATGGGCAGCCCCCTTGCAGGTACTCTATGTGAAATGGTACTAACAACGCTAGAAAACACAGTGTTGCCGAAGTATGAAGCGCAAATGATATTGTACGCCAGATATGTAGACGACGTACTTATTTTCTGGAACACTCAACCCAACTTACAGAGCTTTATAAAGGATATAAATGACAATAGATTCGGCCTAGAGATCGAGGTAGAACAAGAAAATGATAAGACCATACATTTCTTAGATCTGCATATACAAATTAACAACTTACGAGGGTTCACGACTAAAGTGTACAGAAAGCCATCCTATAACCCTATATTTATTCCGTGGATTTCTCACGATCCTCCAGCATATAAAATAGCAGCGTTCAGAACGTTAATCGCAAGAGCTTATTCGCACTGTAACAATGCAAATGATAGAAAGGATGAACTGAATTATGTATATAACTTAGCCAGAAAGTACGGGATTAATCTTAAAGCTATTACCAACAAGAGTAGTAGGAGCCTTAAGAGGAGAAATTTACCTCATAATGAAGGAGTGTTAACGATGGAATATAATGCGTCGTTGAATAATATTTTCCGACGCATCGGAAAGGCCCAGAACAAAAGAATCATATATAAAAGAACCCGCACCACGTACCAACTACTGCGATCTGATAAAGATTTAGTGGACAGAAGAACACTCCCCGGGGTATATAAAATTCCAGTTTCGGACTCAAGGCGACGAAGTAAATTAATATATGTAGGGGCAACAGGAAGAAGTATCAAAGACAGGTTAGCAGAACATCAAGCAAATATAAGAAAAAAACAACCTTGCACTGCGCTAGCCACCTACGTTCTAGCGGACCAGCAAGACGTCAATGTTGAATGGGACCAAGCAAGACTAATGCAGATAGTTCGAGACAGGAGACACCGACATTACGCGGAAGCCTGGCAGATTTGTAAGGCAAAGCATAAAGGCCTTGCAATCAACTTCCGGGAATCGACTAAAATATCAGCAGCATGGTCCTCTAGCTTAATATAAAATTAATAATTGAAGAAAATAGTGAATATGTATCTCAAATTATATTTTTTGAACGATGTAGGGAGATGGCATCTTTAAGTATTTATATTTAGATAGTTACGTAATCTTTTATATTTCCGGTTACAATGACGTCATGTACAACGGATTATAAGCGAGTTCGAAAGATTTAAAAAACAGTTATTCGTACTAAGCGTTCGATTTACGATTATGTCGTTTATTTTGTTACTTAGTTAATTTTATTTTCTTGAGAAAGGTCTTTTAATAAGATCGAAAACGTTTGAAAGTCGTTATAATAAAGCGTCGGCTGCAAGAAAAGGTGTTTTAGTAAGTGTTTTTTCTAATTTCTAGTTCGAGAGAGAGCACTTTTACAAATTCTAACCCCTAAATACACTCTCGGTGGAAGGGTGAGTTTGCGAACATCGTCTGTATGGAAGGGTGTGGTGTCTTCCGTGTCTTCTTGCCGATGTCCTCTCTCTGTAGCTGGATCAAGTCCACTGTATGGAGGTTCAGGAGTCAAGGTGGGCACTATCACAAAGTATAACTTCCTATGATGAATCACCCTGAGCTTCTGGAGATTCGAGCTTTTATATCATTAGCGTGGGAAAACTGTCATGTGATTGACTTTTGTTGACGATGATGGTGCATTCTTCACACCTAACTGTAAACTTTCTCAGCTAGTCGTTATACAATCGGTGAAATCCGATCTAGTTCAAATTCTTTGGGTTTTTTCCAAAGACAATTAACAGAAAATTTAGGTTTTTAATTAAGAAGCCAAAAAAATCTGTGAGCTCACAAATTAGTAGCATCTTCTTGCCCCTTGTACTACATCATACTTTACCTGTTAAAAATAGAGTCAAATCAGTACCTTTAGGTACTGATTTGACTCTGTTTTTAACAGGTTTAATTTGCTACTAATTTGTGAGCTCACAGATTTTTTCGGCTTCTTAATTAAAAACCTAAATTTTCTGTTAATTGTCTTCGGAAAAAACCCAAAGAATTTGAACTAGATCGGACTAGACTCTAACTGTTAAAACTGATTGACTCTAACTGTTAAACTGATTGACTATCAGTCAATAGAGTCAAATCAGTACCTAATTGATCAGTACCTAAATCAGTGATTTGACTCTATTGAGTCAAATCACTGAATTCAATAGAGTCAAATCAGTACGTAAAGGTACTGATTTGCCTCTACATTATTTCAATTTTTGAATTGAAATATTATTGAATTTGTATTGAAGTGAAATATTATTGAATATTATTTAATTGAAACATTATTTCAATTCAAAAATTTTTGAATTAAAATAATGTAATTTCCAGTGCAAACTAGAAGTTTGTTTATAGTTAATCAGGGCTCCTGCTCCTAAGCTTTCAATATCAGATCTCGGCTTTCATTTATTTAACACCATTCTAGAGATTAAGGAAGGACAGACAGCTGACAGTGGAAATTTATAGGTCTACATTTTTTTTTTTTTCAAACTGCTGCTCAATCAGAAGTCTAAGCATATACAGATTATGGAAATGAAATTTTACGTAATATCTTTATTGATTTTTAGTCATTAATATTTTTAATATAAGTTTAACTTAACTGAAAATAGAGTAAAATTCCATTTCAGTTTCTGATTCAGCTGCAAGATCTGGTTTCAACTGGACCTTACCCATCTGTGAAAAATGTAACATCATACGATATCCAAAGTAAAGTATTGATATTGATTGGCAGTATCAGGACGTCTATAGGTTTAAACTTGGATTTCCCACAATAATAGGATGACATTGTACTGTACAACCACTTAAGAATATTTTATAATCCCTTATTACACACAGAAGGATTACAAACACTAAATTATTATTAATATATACAAATGTTGTGAAAATTTAATATAAAAGATAAATATTTATCAGATATAAGAAAATTCAATTTTAAATACCTTTCTAATGTTATCTTCAGAATTAAGAAAACTCATCTCTGATAACTGAGGATCTATATTTACATTCCTTTGTAAATAATTAAATATTTCTGAAAATAAACATAATTTAATTATACAATTAAAATTTTTTAAATAAAAGAATTTAAAATATATTGAATTTTTTATTAATAATATACATTGTAACATTTTCTGACCTTTTAATTCTGTTTTATCAATAAATTTTTCTTCTTCTTCTACATAAGGTAATGGAATATTTCTAGAATCAATAATTTGCTCATTTCCATCATGAGCAGGAAAAGTATTAAATAAAAAACCATTAAGACCTCCAGTATCAAACTCATTAGACATCTTTAAAAATAATGGATCAACCTAATACAAGAAATAATTTCTTTAAATTTTTATAGTTGTTATTAATATATATTAGTTGTAATAAATTTTGTAAATATACATAAAAGTAAAAGTATCTTAATTTTAAACTAGAGATGAAATAGTGGAAATACAATCCCATCAATTCATAGTAATCAATAGTATAAAAAATAATGTGGTGAACACTTTGCTCCAACTGCTTTTACTCCCCAGTACTGATTTAAAAGGAAGTTGAGTGAAACTGATTAGAGATGAAACTAAGCAAATAATAATTTGAATCATCTGAATATGAATCATATTATGCTATGATTTTTATTACATTGTATTAAATGCACTTTATTGTAATCTGAATCTTATAAAAGAAATTAAAAAAGTTTCTAAAAATTACCATTAAATAAATAATAATAATATTGTTGCCAACAGCTAAATTTTCTAATAATTCTAAACAGTCACTTTTGTATAGTTCATATTATCTACTACATTTACTGTATTGATGAATTTCTGCAAATATTGTAACTACTCAATATTTACATAATAATATGGCTCATCTTATCTTCAAATATTTTAAGGCAATCATTGGTTATTTCTTACAAGGAGACTAACCCTTGCCCTCCTCAAACTGTTTGATTTTATAAAAATATGTTATAGTACACTTATCTGACTAACACATAGTAAAGTAACTCTTGCCAATGTGCAAGGGTTTGCAAGATATCAACATTTAAAGTTTTCTGTTTTGGTTATATATTGAATTCATAAAACAAATTGGAGACAAGCATAGCCAAATGAGTAAGATGGCTGATTGGCAAGCTCAATGTTGCAGCTTCTCATCTCTCTTCTTTTGAATTTTCATTTTCTAAAGCAATCTTTACCTGTAATACATAATCATGTGAATTATATACATTAGGCCAAAAACATCATTTTATATAGCTGCTTCAGAGGATACAATTAAAAATTCACTTGCTTCTTTTGCACCCATTGAGAGAATTATTTTTTCTTCCAATAATAAAATATGCCTGTTATGCCTTCAAACTTTGATGACAGGTCAGTATTTTTAAATGTCAATGAATTCTGCTTCCTTTAGAAAATATAGAATAAACCATACTCTTGATATTGTTTTTATTAAATATATGTGATGTCAATCACTGCTTTAACTTTTGATTTTTACCATCCAAATGTGTAAAAATTTTCATTTGGAACAAGTTTCTGAGGACAACAAGTGATAAAATTATGATGCTAATATACTTTTATATGATACACAAAATAAAATAAAAGAAATTAGAGAGGTAGAAAGCTGCAATATATAGCTTGCCAATCATTCTTACTAGTTTGACTATGCTTGTCTGTGGTTCATTTTTACAAACTCAGTATATAACCAAAACAGAAAATTTTAAATATTGATATCTTGCAAACCTTGTGTGTTGGCAAGAGTTACTTATACTACTTATCCAACTAATATGCAATAAACATTAAAAAATCAATCAATTTGAGGAAAGTAATTTGATGGTTCTCTTGACAGAGTACAACTATATAGTAATTAATATAGTAAAAATGAGTTCTGTTAAACAAATTGTTAATTTTTCACAAAATGTTCAAATGTGTTTAGATTTATGATAAATCTTCTGTAATAAAATTCTAATTTCTCAACTTTCCAATGGTTAAAAATGATAAA
Organism: Centruroides sculpturatus; assembly: GCF_000671375.1. Classification (NCBI taxonomy): domain Eukaryota; kingdom Metazoa; phylum Arthropoda; class Arachnida; order Scorpiones; family Buthidae; genus Centruroides; species Centruroides sculpturatus. Next base: position 267,461 of record NW_019385004.1, on the reverse strand, counting down.
TTTTAAATTTCTTCCGTTTAATACAATAATAGATTATCTAGAAAGAATTATTTCCATTTTTTTAAAATTAGTTACAGAATATACAAATTTAATTATGAAACATTTACAAACAGGATATATATATATAGTGGGTGATCAGTTAATGAACAGTTTGGACTATGAACAAATCAGATAATGAACACTTTTGCAAAAGATTTTTATGTTTGAACATCTCATAGAACGAACACAAGAAGAAGTGATATAAAATAATGAATAATAATTGATCTTCCCTTGTCTTCAGCCAACAATTCAAAACTTTTCAGATTGCAGGAGACATTGACATTGATGCTCAACCTAATATATACTGATTGGATAGTATTCCTCCGAACTTTGAAACTCACTCTTGTAATTCCAGCCTTTTATTTTATTCCTGACGAACAATTTTTTTTGTAGTATTCGCGAGACTGTTGGGTGGGTACTTGTTAAATTTTGCATCAGTTTTTATTTTCGAAAGGTAAGAGTATATAGACATCTATAATTGCTGTAAATAATTGGGCTATAATTTGGAAATATTAATTACAAATAAATTTGTAATTAATATTTCCAAAATATAGCTTGATTATTTACGGCAATCATGGGTGTCTGTTTGCTAAGCATTGGGTTTCAGTAGATGTTTATATCGGTGAGAGTATAACAGCAAAAGTAGAAAGTGGGCAGATGTCTGATGTTGCTGGACAGTATGGCATGAACAGGTCTACAGTAAGCCACAGTTCAGTCTTATTTAAGAAAAATGCTGTGTAATCAAGAAGACTCAAGCAGCTAAAGGAGTAACAAAAAAGTCACATCTGAGAAATAAAGAACATTGAAGAGTTCATAATGGAATCTGAAATGGATCTGATAACAGAATGCCAAGAACTCTTGAATGAAGAACAGGTGGAAAAAATAAACAGGCTGTACCAATAGGCATAGCCTTAAAGTAGGGAAGAAATAGTGGGTAAAATGATGTCAGGAGAAGAGTGGGTGGAAAAGAAGGATATGAGGGGGGGAGAAAGTCTAGAAAGATGAAGAAGGAAGTGGAAGTGAGACACATGAGCATCCTGTCGGGTAACATTTTTTAAGAAAGAAATATAAATTACAAAATTTCCCACATAAGGAAGAACAATTAAATGTAGCTATTTACAATGAAGTGTGCTTTTACAATTAATACCAGAAACAAATGGTCACCATAGAAGTGGTGTTACAGAGAAGATATGGCAAGACAGTTATCTGCAGAACCAAATGATGAATATCATTTTGTGCTGTTCCGCAATGGGCGATGGATCTTCTTAAAAATGTCCATGGTTGAGATGAAGTTCAGAAACATTTTTCGGAGCACTCTATTCTCTAGAAGAAGAAATGGCTGGAATGATTATTTTTAAGGACACTCACTGGCCATCAGTTTGAGACGCGGATTCATCACACCGCTGGCAATAAAAGAGGAGGTGCATAGGAGTTTCGTCCTCCTAAGGATAGTGAGGGCATTTACCATCGCTACTACCAGGAACTGTCTCAGGTATGCATTAAAGTTCCTGTGCCCAGTGATAAGTTATAAGCTGAGTAAGGTGGAAGGTTGGTGTCAGGTGCCAGAGAGAGGAGGAGGTAACCTTCAGGAGAAACTGATGAGTGAGCCTACCAGTTTCACTGATATCCCACCATGCCTTGGCAGTTTGTTGATTGAGGTGTTTAGTGATCCAAGAGGTAGGGATTAGAGAGAAAGTCTTAGAGGTGAGCCTTTAGGGGGCCACCCTTGTGAGTTGGTCTGTGCAGTCATTCCACTTGTTATTTGAAAGTCCTTTTATCCAATAGAAATTTATTGACAGCTTCTGCTGCAGGTTAACTAAGAGGGTGGTGATGTCATTGATGGTTTTGAGGTTTAAGTTCCTGTTATGGATCTGGTGAAGAGTCACCCTTGAATGAAGAACACCAAGAAACTTGGCGAGATATGTTTTCTTCTGAAAAAGAGGATTAATGTCGATATCTGCTATCAAAGATCTTTTGAAGTGGAAGGACATCAGAACAGCAGTCTTAGAATGGCATCCAAACCAGGTTGAGGTTAATAGGCTTGGGGATCTCTACAACGACAATGCTATTAATTACTTCTGAAAAATCCTTAAGAAGTAAGAAAAGCAATTGACATTAGCCAGATTCTTTAACCCCNTTTGCAAAATATTGATGTCTTTTGGATGAAGAGAAAAAAAAATGTATCCAGAATTGGCAAGGGAGGCTTTAAAATTATTAGTGTCATTCGCCACTTCTTGCCTATGTGAATTAACATTCTCTTCAATGGTGGACATAAAAACTAAAAAGAAAAATAGGCTTCAATTAGAAAATGATTTAGTTATTTGCATTAAAAATGCAAGACTGTATATACATGTATTTTTATTATTACATATAAATAAACGTAGTAAAAAAGTATATATATTTTTTTATTTTTTGGAGTTTCCAGAACAAATTAATCAAATTCCCATAAAAACCTATGGTAAATCAATAATCAGTTAATGAACAATTCGGACAGTGAACAAAGTCTTGGAATGGATTATGTTTGTTAACCGATCACCCACTGTATATATTTTCCTATAAAAATGACATATATACCAATAAAAAATATTTAAAAATTTGTCGGAATAATTTATTAAATACAGTAGAGCAGTGCTTTTCAACCTTCTTGAATACGCGATCCCTTTACAAGTTAAAAAATTCTGGCGACCCTTCAGGGCCATATTAAAACTATGTCAGTGATTTTAAAAACTACATATTTAATTTTCTTTCTGCTGAGACCTAAATATCTATTGAAAAACCAATTGTACTGTGCAAATAAGTCACAAGAGCCCTGCAAATAGTAACTTTGCCATGGGGCGCTGGAGGCAAATGCACCAACAAGTACAGATGTGATTGTATTGTCTTTGCGCTTTGCTCCGCAAGAGCATAAAATGGATAAATTTCTCAAAAGATCGCAGCCCTCCATGTCTGGTACAAGTGGCAGTGACGGAAGTGAATCAAAACCGAAAAAAAAAATAGACATTACGACGACAATTATTTGAAATATGGGTTTACTGTCATGAATAATAAGCCTCAATGTGTAATTTGCGGCGATGCATTATCACATGAGAGTATGAAACCATCAAAGCTTATGTGTCACCTTTCAACCAAACATTCCAAAGAAGCTGATAAACCGCTGGATTTCTTTGAATGTAAGCTGAAAACCCTTAACCAGCAGCAAAATACTATGATTCAGGTAATAAAATAGTATTGTTATTTGGTGATTAAAAATAATATTTATTATCGCTCAATTATTTATTTGTTTTTCTGATTTTTTGTCTGTTTTTAGGTATCCAGTGTCAACGAAAATGCATTGTTAGCTAGTTACAGAGTCGCACACTGAGTCACTAAAGCAGGGAAGCCACATACAGTTGCCAAAATCTTATTTTGCTAGTAGCCCTAAATATCGTTGAAATTATGTTAGTTAGGCAGGAGGCAAGCAAGCTAAAAAACATACCACTTTCTGACAATACTATTGAAAGCAGAATAAATGATATGGCCAGTGACATTCAAGAACAAGTAGTCAAGAAATTAAAGAAGAGCCCACATTTTGCTTTGCAGTTTGACAAATCTATTGATGATTCAGATTGTGCACAGTTTGTAGTATTTGTGCACTTTGAAGCAGATGAAAGTATCACAGAAGACATTTTATTTTGCAAAGCACTTTCTTCAAACACTACAGGTCAGTGTTTGTACGACATATTTTTAGAAAGCACTCGCGACTACAAGATTGATTGGACAAAATGTATCACCATTTGTAGCAATGGCACTAAAGCTATGACTGGACAAAAAAAGCAGACTCATTGCAAATTAAAATCAATAATGCCAAATGTCTCATGGACACACTGCTTTCTTCATCGACATGCTCTGGTAGCCAAGATTTTACTTTCTGATTTAAATGACATGCTTAAAGAGATGATCAAAATTGTGAACTCTGTTAAAGGTAAAGACTTGCAAACCCGACTGTTCAGAATCATTTGTGAAGACATGGGTTTGCTCCATCAAAATCTCCTTTATCATACAGAGGTCAGGTGGCTATCCAAAGGAAAAGTATTGATAAGAGTTTTAGAACTGAAAGCTGAATTGTTAATGTTTTTACAAGGTGCTAAATCTGAATATGTGAATTATTTATGTGACCCTGTTTGGTTCCTAAAGTTAGCATTTCTTGCTGATCTTTTTAGCCAGCTGAATATTTTAAACAAGAAACTCCAAGGGAGAGAAGAAAACATTCTGACAGCTAAGGATAAAATCAAAGGATTCTTCACAAAACTTCGTTTGTGGTCAACGTCTTTGCAAATAAATATAAATGAGTCTTTCCCTTGTGTTCAGAAGATTGTCAAAGAAACTGCAATGGATCAATTGTTGGTAGTAAGTTCTCATATTCCTTGCATGATACAGAGCTTGCATAATTTGGAAGAGAAACTATTAACTTACTTTCCAAAACTGACTCTGAAGCTGACAATGGGCATAGGTGGATACTAAATCCTTTCATGGATATGTCAGTACAACTGGCTGATCTAACCACAAAGATGAAAGAAAATCTTATCGATTTAGTTGCTGACAGTATGCTTAAAATGGAATTTAATTTGCAAAATATTGATGTCTTTTGGATGAAGAGAAAAAAAAATGTATCCAGAATTGGCAAGGGAGGCTTTAAAATTATTAGTGTCATTCGCCACTTCTTGCCTATGTGAATTAACATTCTCTTCAATGGTGGACATAAAAACTAAAAAGAAAAATAGGCTTCAATTAGAAAATGATTTAGTTATTTGCGTCTCAAAAATAAAATCACGTTTTGACAAATTATTAAAAAATAAACAGGCACAGCCTTCTCACTGAAATTGTAATTTTTTTTTTATTGTAGTGAAGGACCTACAAACACTTGTCTTTTTCTTTTACCTGCGACCCCCCCATGTAAGGCTTTGCAACTCCCAGATTGAAAAACACTGCAGTAGAGCATCGATTATTCGAAACAATTCGGGACTGGGGTTGTTCAGATAATTGATTTTTCGGATAACCAATTATGTATGGAAACAATATATTAACCTATCCCATGTTGAAATTCATTCAAATTCTGGCACATCTTTAAGTACCCTCACATGGTTGCACCAGTGCTGCCAACTAAAACACGCACACCAACAAAAATAATATTGGAGTAGCCCAAGACATAGCCAAATATTTCAGCGCCACAGCACTAGTGAAAATTTAAATTTGCCAACTGGAACGCTTTCGATTAACCGATGCTCTACTGTAATAGAATTTTGAACGAACAACATCTTTCTGTAAAACAATTACATAAAATAATATATTATATATATAAATAAATTAAACAAACTAACCTGAAATCCTGAATCAAACTTTTTTATATTTAGTGAATTTGGATTTTGTTCAACAGTACTACTTTTCTTCAACTATTTTAAATTAAATTATAATTGAGAAAGAAAATTAATTAAACAAATAATTCTTTAAAAAATATTTAAAATAATCAGCCATAAAATTAAAGTAAGAATTTTGTTAATAACTTTGATTGATTACTTATTAATAGAAAAGAAATTTTAGTTAAATCATAATAAAAATTATTTTTCATTGAAATATATCCATTATTCCTTAGAAAATTAGGAAAGAGAAAAATTTACTACTCTTAAATAGTAAATATTTCTGAGCTAGTTATGATTAAGCATTCTGTATAAATTTTAAGTATATATTTTTTGGATTATAATCAAAATTATAATTTGTTTAAATTAAAAATATAACACAATCTCAACAAATAATAGAATATTACATCTATGACCCCTGCTGATTTTGATGAATTTTGGCACAAAGGCATTGTTTGTTATAATGCAATCCTCCAAACAGTTTCATAATGAGCAAATTATCAAAGTTTAAAAATTAAAGTATCCATTGCATAATCTGCTGCCATCGACTAGTTTGTAGAGATTCTGCCCTATCACAGACAACTTTTTTGGTTTTTAGTTATGTTACAATTGTAAAACTTTTTTATTCTCAAGTGATGATATTTATAAATAAATGCATGTCTGATTCATTTTTCTGCTTGAAAGTTTGTTAATAGCAGATGATATTTTAGAATTCAGAAAATAAGAAAATTGGACATGAGAGGGTTTTTTTTTGGATTTACTCCATTCTTTTCACTCCACAGACACGAAGCCGAGATGACCACGGACACTTTATTCCCATAAAATTCTATGATTACCTGGAGCACTTAGTCACGACAGCCGAGGAGTCAAGACAGTTAGCTTGACTGCATACATTAATGACCCAACAGGAAGATTGAGGATGTTACGATGCCATGTACCAAACAGTGTCATATCCACCTAGTGATCTTGTGTGAATATTTATAACTATTCACTAGATGGGTCTAGGTAACTATAATAAGCAGACTACTATTTTATTATTTTTATTGTTTTTGAAGAAAATAAAATTTAGTTTAAGATCAGAACAAAATTGTAAAAAAAAAATCAATGTTTTATGTTGCTCATATTTTTAAACTTCAAGAATTTAATATAACTTGCCTTTTTCTTTTTCTTATCTGTTTTGCCATGTTCTTCCCCATTTTCTACATTTTCAACTTGCTCTATGTTAAAAATTTGTTAAGAAATTATTCAATCAATATTAAAACATAAATTAATTAATATATTAAAATCAAACCATTATTCTTTCTATTATCTTCAACAATCCCCAAACCACTAGCAATTTTGAAAGTATTGGCATAGACACAATCCACACGAGAAGCATAAATTTTAGTTCCAGCATCAAGAGTGCAACTTGCAATCTTAAATAAGAAAGTTAAAATTTTTTATTTAGTGTTTTTGTAATATATTTTGTATGTGAACAAATTTTTTCTCTAAAATTTAAAATACTGTATAGAACATTTTACAATAAATAAGAAATAAAAATTTTTAAAAGCAAATTTTAAAAAAGTTTGAAATTTTCTCTTAAAGGGATTACATTTCTGCAAGTGTTCAAAAATATACTTTCTTATTTAAACTTTTAGTTTTATTTTATAGAGTACAACATATTCCTATATAAAAAATAGCACAAAATCTAAATATAGGCAATGAAAACAACTAAATAATTTTATTTGAAGAAAATTAATATTTGAAAATATATTTTTTACAGTTGATTAAAATGGCTGAAGTGTATTTACATATTAAAACTACATATGAAGACAATTTTTGTTTCTTCAAAGTCCAGCATTCATAATTACCAGAAAAAGTCTTCACTCACAATAGTTTTGAATATTAAAAACATCCACTGGCTATGATACCAAGAATTAAAACAAATGACAAAACAAAGAATTTAATTCTTGACATTGATGTTTTTAACTGTTTTGCATATTTTACAAAGGCATAACCTCTATAAAAACTCATCTCTGTAAATGAAAACTTTTTTTTGTTCCTGGTGACTGAGTGACATATTTGTGAAGACAATTTTTGTTTCTTCAATATAGTTTTAAGTATATTTCTATCTTATTACAAAAGATGTGTCCCTTATATATAGCAAATTTCAAGTTATGCCTGCCATTCAAGATTAGTAATAAATAGTTCAATATATTGACTGTTTCTTGAAATGTATAAGATGTATTAAAAATATTGATCTTTTAATTTTTAATTTTAGTTATATATATCTACATTTAGATTTATATTTATATACTTTAAAGAATTTATAATAGTAAATTGATTGAAATCTACTAAATTGTTATAGGAGATTAAAAAATTAAAAATCTATATTATCAAGAAATAATTACCTGAAAGTTTGTTTCACCATCTTTATTTAATATTTCAGGCATATAATCAATAAGATGAAGTCCAAATGCATTCTTAACATTTATTTTCTAAAAAGATATCATTTATATTTTTGTACAAGATATTCATCTTAATTTCAAATGAATATATTGAAATTATAGTTAATCCAAAAGTGTTAAAATACCATACTAATACTACAATTCATATTATAAAAATTATAGAATCAGCCAAAAAAATTAAAGTTCAAATTATAAACAAAAAATTATTCCTAATTAAGAGTTACTAAAACATTACAAATAAGGATGCACCGATTAATCAGTAAGTAATCGGTAATCGGCCATTTCCTCCGATTAATCGGTTTTAATAATCGGTCAATTTTGTATTTTAATATTTTTGTTAGAATGTCATGTAAAAGGCTAATAATAAAAAATATTAAATTTTATATATTTATTATTTATTACATGACACTCTAAATATTAAAAAAAAATTAACTTAAATTATTTCTTTTATCAATACATATCATAAGGTATAATGTAACCTATTCAAAACTATCTGTTTTATTTAAAGTTTAAACTTTAAACATATAAAACAAATAAAAATTTAATATTCAAACTTTAAAACCCTTAAACTGTAATACAAAAACATGACAATTTCACCATTTTCAAAGCTCTTAAATGTTACCTCCAACTCTGAAAATTCTTTCACTTTCAATGGAAGATGCTGAGGGACTTAGATATTTCATAGCTATTTTGCTTAAATTAGAAAAAAA
>NW_019385004.1:235466-254093 GCF_000671375.1 Centruroides sculpturatus | reverse complement strand
AGACAAAAATAATATTAACAAGAACCTTAGCATCGACATCCATAAAAACTGGCTTCAATTATTAAAATAAAATAGAATGTTTATACAGTCGCAGGCGAGGCTGTGTGCAACACTCGGAGAAGGGTAATGTTACAAATTACGAGGCATGCGGGGGAGTCCGTCAAGTCGGGAAAAAAGAGGGGAGGGGAAGGGAGCGGGAAGTACGGACACACAAGTCACAACTATCGACGTAACAGACTGAAGAGGGGCGAAAGCCCGAAACGCGTTTCTGTAAGAAGTAAATGTAGGTGATGGAATTATTTGCCAAGTGTCTATAAATGCACCAAGTCGTGACATAGAATCAAAAGATATTTTACATTAATTTTGTGATACACTTAAGTTATAGTTATATATATTCATACAAAAGTTTTGATAAATTTATAATACTTAATAACTGTAGACATATTTCTACATTAGTTTCACATATCTCTAAAAATCTGTCTAAAAAATATGTGTTATAAGTCAGGAAACATTTAAATATTGTGAGTAGCCAAGGGTATAGGTATGTTACCTATATCACTTACTGGCGCACAATCACGTGATCGGTTTTCAAAACTTTTTATAGGAGGGCAAGAAAAATGTTTATAAACAATCTAGAGGGTGAATTATAGCTCTTGTCAGGTCCCAACACCAGTTTATCTACTTGCGTAACGTAGATAAACACGCGTGAAATTTATACAGTAGATCTGATTCAAGAAATAATAATAATGAGACATCCTTTAACAAATAAACAAGGGTAAATTTAATCAATCATATATATAATTATGACTATACACTAACGGATTAATACCAATATAATAAGCAAACGAATGAGAGACAATTAATTCAAATCACAATATATATATATATATATATAAAAGTCGAGAGATATACGAACTTATCCTTTAACCCAGTGATTCCCAATTAGTGGTACGCGTACCCCCATGGGTACGCGAAATTGCATGAAGGGGTACGCGCGGCAATCTAAAATCAGTCGATTTAAAATTTAAATGCACGACATGAAGCAATCAAAAAAATAATGGGTGGACCGTCAAAAATTCGGCAATTTATAACACGATGTCGAATGCACAAATTCGTGTATTTATAACTAAAAATATTCTCGAAATTTCATTTAAAAAATGCATTTGTGACAATACCTAAATAAAATTCTTACGCAAGAAACAAAACTTGTACAATTAACACAATTTGTGTTAATTGTAGAATTATCATTATTATTATGTCGGCGAAACGGCAATAAAATATATACTACCATTTTGCACAAAATACCTCTGCGAGAGCGGATTTTCGGTCATGACAAACACTAAATTAAACAACGTCACTGACTTCGACTCGAAGATGACTCGAGACTGAAGCTGACCAAAAAGCCACCAGGTTTTACAAAGTTGTGCGAAGATAATCGTGCACATTTGTCACATTAAAATTAAATAACTGTATGTCATTTTCATTATTATTAGAATTGTATTTTAAAGGCAATAAATGTAAAAAATATTTATTCTAGTTTTCACTAGCTGTCTACCCATGGCTTCGCCCGCATTATATTGAATTTTCTCGTTGGAATAAGATATTTTCTCGCAGTAAAATGTAGTCTATGTCCATCTCCAACGTGTAAGCTATCTCTGCGCCAAATTTTATTAAAACCTGTTCAGCAGTTTAGACGTGAAAAGGTGACAGACAGACAGAATTATCTTCGAATTTATAATATTAGTATGGATTAATACAAATTTCTGCTATAAGGGGGTATGCGAGTTTGAGCTCTTTCTTGAAGTGGTACGCAGGAAAAACTAATTGGGAACCACTGCTTTAACCGATACAAGATCGAGAGAGAGAGCTTACAATATCGCTATTAAACATACAACCTGGTTTCGTTGTCGTTCGTCTTCTTCTCTGTAGCACTTCCTTTATAAAGTTCAAACTTCATTCCACGGGAGATCAAAATATGCACAAAATTAAAGTATATCTTCTAAGCGCTAACTCTAGATTCATTCTATGTGATTCGACTAAGGGCATTGGCCATCAGGAGAAATATGTGTGGAGTCCTGACTCTTCCCAGTCTGTCGATGAACTCCCCGAATTCGGATAAATTTCCTCTATATCTGAAGATCGGTGACCAATCATCATACAAAGATTCTTCCGTGGGAACGGACAAAAAGGGGAATATTTGAGGGATAAAAATTTCCCATTGAAGCGAGATTTTTAGCAGATAAGGGAAAAACAGAGGATGTTCTAACTTCCCTAGAAGGAAGTAGCATCTGTTATCTATCTTTCCCACTGTAAAATGTTATTTTTCTCACCCAAATGAAAGAATATTTTATAAAAAATTTAATATTATTCTGAAATTATTAATTTAGACCCAGGGCCCTTTCAGATCTCACAATATAACTAGCATTATTCTTAATTATCTCAAACTTCCAATTGGTGAAGATATTGGCGACTCATTAAACTGTTGGAGCATCAAAGAGAGTTGGAGACTCATTGGAGCATCAAAATAAGAGAGATCACATCTTTAAAAACCAATTTTATTAGTGAAATGCAGTTAGGTCATACACAGACCCTCTTCAGCCACTTTTATATAAAAATTGATACTTGCATTATTTTATTATTATTAAATTTACATTGGATATACATTGCTAACTGCCTCTTTAGCCATCTGGTTAAAATTCTTCTATATAATCTACAAACAATTCCTTATGTTACTCTGTATTAAACAGGTCAGTAACTATGTATGAGGAATTATATAGGACCAAAATACATTCCACTAATAAAATTGGTTTTTAAAGATGTGATCTCCATTATTTTGATACTCCAATTTGATAAGTCTCCAATATCTCCCCCAATTGGAAGTTTAAGATAATTAAATAATTTATTGGAGGCAAGAAGATTACAATTAAATTCTGGTAGTTAACATTGTTTCTTAAATGATATTGTATTTGTATTGATGTATACAATTTCATATTAGCCCTTGATTTTCAGACAATATGTTTCTAAAAATATGTATAAAAATTGAACAATTGGGTTAAATGTTATAAAGGATATCTATTCTCAGAAAATTATATAATTTATTATTTTCCATTATAATTTTTTTTTTATTTAAAATATTAAAACCACAGAAAATATACAATAGAAATTAACAACATATATGACGCACTTCAGTTAGTATTGCCAAATGAACTGCAAGATTATTTATTGGAATATATTAAGGTTAATTTAATAATTACAAATTTCTTTATATCTAATTATTAAATTAATCTTAAAGTAATCCAATAAATAATCTAGCATATCATTTGGCAATAATTAAAATGTTCATAAATAATTGTGATGCTACTGAAACCAAAACAAGTATCGCAAGCAATTTATCATCATCACAGTAATTGTTGCAGAAACAGAATTATCAAAAATAAAAAATTTTGAAAATCATATCTATGTATGTATTATATGTAGAATATATTATATGATATTGATAATCATAAAGTTAGCTTATCATTAATGTTATGTCAAAAAGTTAATGATAAACATAGCTGTAATAAACAGTAATCATTTTACTCTATTTAAACTTTTTAAGAATATAATTGTGAGAATGAGGACAATGTTTTTTATTTTTTCACTAACTGCGTAGTTAGTGAGGGTGACTTTCGTCGTCCGAAGGTCATCGACGAGGGACCACGATGTCACGTGACCCCAATACGTCCAAGCGACCGGACAATAAATGACCAAATAAGGTATGAATTTCTCTACGGCACGGGAGACTGTCATAAATCAGGGAGATGTCAAAAGACGTCAGCAATTCTCAGATTTTTCCCACGCTGATCGGGTATATAAAGGGGTCGGATTCTCTACTTGGGGCTGAGCCAAGGCTGAGCCAGGGCGCTTAAGCCGAAGAAACCCCTCTGCAAACCTCAAGAGCGATCGTCAGGGAAGAAATATCGACGCACGATCTTCCAGCACTCTCAGGATCTAAGAAGCTCATAATTGCCACTCCATGAAAGGTAAAGGACTTTGCTTATTTTCTATTCTCTCCATATACAACGGAATTACTCCTCGGAGAGGTTGATTGAAGAAACCTCCGAAGAACTTCGTCAAGGAAGAACTCTACATATTGGGAGCGACGGAGCATACACTGTAACAGGACATCGCTCCACATAGCCTTCAAAGGACACCTCAGAATAGAAGACGACGATCACAGAGTGTTTTATCAACGCCCTATAATTGGAGAACGTTGCCTTCGAGGTAAACCCTTGCCATTATTATTTATCTCTCTCTAACGTGAGCTCTCTCTCGGATTTTAGCGTTAGGTTAGAATAGATTTTAGAATACCTATTTATATCTTGATACGCGTATTTAATATCTTTGTGTAAATTTTTCTTAGTTGTTTATTAAATGTGTTCGTTAATTTAAACCCGTGTAGTCTTTTGGACACCTGATTATGACTTCCGACTCCTCCCCACTCATATTTTTAGCCCTCCTATTGCCATCTGACAACCGAGAGCGGGTTTTTCCGACCCGTGCCGATTAAGCGGTCATTAGGGTTCAACCCAGTGGCCCCCTGCTACTCACATAATAATTAATTGCATTGTTATGTAAATTTAATTTTATATTTACAATCCATAAAAAATACACATTATAAAATTTAAATAATAATAATAATAATAATAATAATAATAATAATAACTCTCCCGTGGTCACCACCTGGTCGTGGTGGGAGAGCCCAGTAATTTTACAGATCCATAGGGCAATGCAGGCTGGAGCACAAGCTCCTGGTAGGGACACCCATGCCAGTAAGGTCTATGGGGAGAAATGAAGCTAAGAGTGACCACACACCCACATTCTGTGGAGATAATCATTATGGTAGTAACCAGATCTAAGTATGATACCGGCTCGGACGTCGCCCGGGTTAACAAGGTCCGCGTTCGTGGGTTAGGCAGAGGCTCACGTTCGAAAAATAGGCTCCAGTCTCCCTTGGTTACCGGTGGCGAAAGCAGCGCCGGCCCAAGCATGGCTACTGCAATGCCCTCAACAGATGTGAGGAATCAACCTAGCCTTGGTGTTTCTGTGGCAATGCATCCACAGACCACAAAGGCTGGAAAACCACGCCAACGGATGAAATGGACAACAGAAATGAACGAGTTTATCATCCGCACTTACTACACCATCACAAGACTCGAAACAAACATGACAGCATACAGACAACAACTACACCATAGATTCACACAACAATATCCTCACCTCACTGTCACCGAACAAAGGGTTGTTGATCAAAAACGAACAATTATACACAACAACCTTATCCCACAAACAACACTTGAACTTATCAAACAACAGGTTGCTGATCAAATACATCAACAGACAGAAACATTTAACATTAATGAAGATCACGTAACCTGTCAGGATAATCCAGCAACAAGCACTGATTACAGCACACACACAACAAGTACCACTAATGATACTGCAGGCACTTCCCCATCCATCACTGATAACATAGACATAGAATTAGTTAATACACTCTCACTTATATTTCAGGAAACACTCACTAAATATACAGGTACAGATCCCACACAAAGACCACGAATACCGAAAATCAACACGTCAAAGGTAGTAGGAAAAACACTAAATTATGTAAACACTCACTTACTACCAAACTACATTCATTCAATTTCTACACTCTCAGACATTCATACATTAGTTTATGCTGGGGCAGTCACAGTAGTAACACACCATGGACTGAAAATACACTCACAGACAGACACACACAAAACACAATTCTATCACAAGCCTGCCTGGCAGAGAAGAATAGAAACACAAATAAATGACATTAGACAGCAATTAGGCAGGCTGACACAATACACTAAAAACAACATAACACCCAAATTAAAGAAACAACTCAAAAACATTTTCAAGAAAATCAAAACACACACAAAACATGAACATCACAACACACACATTACAGAATACATCGATACACTAAAACAAAAACTCGCAGCCAAAGCACGTAGACTCAAACGATACAAAACATGTACACTACGAAAACAACAAAATAAATTATTCACAAACAATGAAAAACTTTTCTACAGACAAATCAGTACCAAAACAAACACTGATACACAGCACAGTGGCACACCAACAGAAGAAGAACTCACAACTTATTGGTCTTCTCTTTGGTCCAATGCTGTTACACACAATGCTGATGCAGGCTGGATCGAGGAGGAGAACAGAAACTTGCACAACATACCAACTATGCCCTGTGCTGAAATAAACATACACGACATTCGCTACGCTGTTAACAGAACACACAACTGGAAGACACCTGGTGTAGACAACATTCACAATTTCTGGTATAAAAAGTTTACATCACTGCACCAGGAACTAGCTAAACATCTAACACACATCATCATCAATCCACAAGACATGCCAAAATTTCTTACTCGGGGCATTACCTACATGAAACCTAAAAACAACAAAACCACAGACCCCACACAATACAGACCAATTACATGTCTTCCAACACTCTACAAATTATTGACATCCTGTATCACAAACAAAATATACAAACATGTTGAAGAACACGACATTCTTACAGAACAACAAAAAGGTTGCCGTAGAAATCACAGGGGATGCAAAGAACAGTTACTCATAGATTCAGTCATTCTACGGCAAGCACACAAACAACACAGAAACATACACATGGCATATATAGACTACAGAAAAGCATTCGACAGTGTTCCACACAGTTGGCTGCTACATATTCTACACATGTACAAAATACATCCATCACTCATTGCATTCTTCGAAAACACTATGCAGCACTGGAGAACAACACTACATCTCAGGGTTAGTAACACTTCCATACAAACAAACGAAATATTCATTAGGCGAGGAATTTTTCAAGGAGATTCCTTGAGTCCTCTCTGGTTCTGCCTAGCCCTGAATCCATTATCCAACATGTTAAACAACACGCAATACGGCTACAATATCAGACACGAAAAAACAACACAGTTTACACTCTCACATCTCATGTACATGGACGACATAAAACTTTATGCATCCACACAAAAACAACTTCATCAACTCCTACAAATCACACATTCATACACTAAGGACATACAAATGGAGTTTGGCCTAGACAAATGCAAAAAACTTCACATAGAAAAAGGAATCCTGAAGAAAGAAGATTTTGCACTTGGAAATGGAGACGTTATTGAATCCATGGAAGAGGGCGAGTTCTACAAGTACTTAGGATTCCAACAGGCCAAACTAACAGAACATACACAAATAAAGCAACGATTAATTAAAGAATACCAAAGTAGGTTAAACGCTATACTTAGAACACAGTTAAATGCAAAACACACAGTTAAAGCAATAAACACATATGTCATCCCAGTACTCACATACTCTTTTGGAGTTATACATTGGACTCACACAGATCTCGAGCAACTCCAAAGGAAAACAAGAACAACACTTACTAAGCATAAACAACATCATCCTAAATCCGCCACAGAAAGATTAACCCTTCCACGTAAAGAAGGCGGACGTGGCCTGATTGACATAGTTAACCTTCACTACAAACAAATACAGTCACTGCGAGAGTTTTTCTACAAGAAACAAGAAACATCACAGTTACATAAAGCAGTAACTCTAGCAGACTCAAATAACACACCATTAAACTTACACTCACATCATACAGACATGACACAACACATAAAAAGCATAGACACCATCAAGCAATCGTGGGCTCGAAAGGCACTCCATGGCAGGCATCCTTATGACCTGGCCCAGGATTTTGTTGACAAAACTGCGTCAAACAGCTGGTTAGATCGGGGATGCCTCTTTGGGGAGACGGAAGGATTCATGATTGCCATACAGGATCAGGTCATAAATACTAAAAACTACAGAAAACACATACTCAAAGATACAACACTCACAAATGACACATGCAGAAAATGTCACATCATGCCAGAAACTATACAACACATCACTTCTGGTTGCAAGCTCTTGGCACAGACAGATTACTTACATAGACACAATCAAGTAGCAAATATAATACACCAAGAGCTTGCAAAGAAACACAAATTGGCAGACATCCACGAACCATACTACAAGTATATTCCACAGACAGTATTGGAAAACAACACGCACAAAATGTACTACGACAGAGCCATAATCACAGATAAAACAATTTACCACAACAGACCAGACATCACACTCATTGACAAACACAATAAAATCACATACATTATAGACATAGCCATTCCAAACACTCACAATGTACAAAACACATGCACTGAAAAAATTAGCAAGTACACAGAACTTGCCCAGGAAATAAGGCATCTATGGAGGATGGATAGGGTAGTTATTGTACCTGTTGTTCTTTCCTGTACAGGTGTGATACCACACACACTACACAAAAGCCTGGGAACATTAGAATTGAGTAGAAATACATACATAACACTACAGAAGGCCACTATATTGAATACATGCCACATTGTTAGGAAATTCCTAAATACAGACACTGCCACACTTATTTAATTAGTTTTGATTGCTATGCCTTGACTCTGGTCCGGCATAGTACACAGCCACCGGTGTGAACCGAGTAAAACTCACTAAACTCAACATAATAATAATAATAATTTTAATTAAAAATTAATTTATTATGATTTAATCAAATTAACAACTTACATTTTCTGTAAACAATTTCATGCAATTGGCATAATGTTCAGCCAATTGAGCATTTGTTAAACCTGAACTGTTGATTGCTATAGATTTTCTTCTGTTAAAAAATTCAAAATATTAAAATTAATTTATGAACATTTTATATTTACTTTTTCTAAAATTCAATAAAACTCAAATATTTACAATTAATATCTTAATCATTTTTATGTAATTTTTTCAAATTTCCTCATTTTTAATAAACTATATTAAATTTTACAAAAAGCTCTATTTGCAAAGCAATCTAATATTAGTGTTTCATATAAAGTCAACTCCTGATTTATGACCTACTGTCTTATGATGGCCAAAATTAATATTAAAGAACTTAATTTTAAACCCCAGCAATCAATTGTACTTTCTAATGGCACAGAACAGGAATTAAATGTAATACTGTAAGTTGGACAATTAACACACATTATATAAATTGGTAAATTTATTCATATTTAACTATAATTCAGATTTACATTATTCATTATTGGCACTTAAAAGTAAAAATAAAATTAACTTTCTGCAGAGCTGTTGGATCCAAAATTATTGTTCCAGTTTAAATTTTATAATTAATATAACATGAATTAATATTACATTGAATAAATAAAAATTAATATTTTATTATTAACTTCTTTTTTTTTATAAAATAAAAATAAAATCAATTTATACAAAAATTACAATATTCTCTCAGTATGAGTTTTGATTCCTTTAAACCTAGTTGATTATTTTCATGTTTCTATGAAATGTAACATCCATGTAAGCATATTACAGCACAATATGCCTACATGGATGTTACAAAAGCTTATTTTATGTATAATATATAATACAGTTTTATATTGTATTATATATTGTGCAGCTTTGAAAACTGTACCACACAATATTACCAACTGTATCTTTTGTGTTTCACTTCTTATGGAAATCATAGAATAGATAGTGCAGATAGGCCCCAACTTTGTCATAAGTTGGATCCTATCTGCACTATACATTCTCCTATCTAAGCTTATCATTTTTATAGCATTTTCCATTTACTGTATTTACACGCATATAAGATGATCTTGTATATAGGGCAAAGTGTGACTTTAAATATCAAAATAAAGAAAATTAGACTTATTACTACAATTCTAATTTTATTTTGTTTAATCACAAATAAAATATCAAATGCATATATTAAGGCAAACAATCATGTTTGCCTTAATACATAAGTGGAAAACAGAACCAAAACATTATAATGCACATGGCTGGTAAAAGTTTATTTTTAATTATTCAGAATGTGCTAATGTTCATTAAAAATAACAATTTATAACAAATGTGAAACAACTACATTTATAGTCATTGCTAAGTGACCAGTATTTCGTTAATGATTTTATAAATAATGAGGAACTGTTTTCTGTGGACAAATGAGGTGCAACACAGTTTCTAATTGATGGACATAGGTTTAAACCAATAAACAAAGGGGGATGTGTTTTATCTTGTTTACAGTAGGTGCCAACTTACGATAAATAGACTGTAGACTGGAATTTGACGAGCCAGAAATAGTGATCAATCATTCCTTTCCTATCCTATGTTTGGACTGTCTCTTTGAAAGTGTCATTTACCTTGACCTCAATAGCACCCTGCCATAATGGCAGCATAAACTATACACAGTTCACAGAAATTATTGCAAAAAAGCAAAGAATCCTTTGCTCGCACATATCACACAACATAGATTTTTGAAACAGTGAAACATGAATGAAAACCTCATCTTATATGCGAGTAAATATGGTAACTTATTCTAAGTTTTGTGTAAAGAATTTAGATATACTGTATCTGACATTTTTTCAATGTATATAAATGTTTCTGTAGCTTTTTTAGCTTATATTTTGAAATAGGTTTGGTTTAACTTTGGATATTCATAACTCAGTCTCCTGATAATGAAAAAACTATATTCCAAAATATTTCTGCATTAACAGCAAAATTAATTTTTAAGTCTATGTTTTAATATTTTCATTAAGAAATGGGCCAAGTAACAATACTTATATTTTGTTTAATTTTGGAGTAAATTAAAAAGTACAAATTTTTTAAATAACGTATAGGATAATTATTTCAACCATTTACAAGTGTGAGAGCTGAAATTGGTGAAATATTTTGGTTAAATATTATTTGTTGAGAGAAAAAGTTAGAGAGACAAAATGAAAGTGTTAAAGACAATTAAAACTGGTTCCCATGGAGTTATTCCCTTGTTGAAGGTGACACATTGAATGTCTCACCTGGAACCAAGTGAAAATTTGACTATTGCCCCAACATACTAAAATTCCTAATGAAGTCATAGGAAAAACCCAAGAGGAGTCCCCTAGTAAAAGAGGAGAGGGTAATGACAGTCTGTACAATGTACAATGCCAGCACCACTGAGCACAGCTGGGCTTAAGATACAGTATAATACATTATAGAATGTTTAATTTATAGGGTTGAACCAAAAGTTTGTTCAGGTATTTACATAATCGCTTGTCTGTGACGCTTCTGTCATGCTTATCAAGTTTTAACTTGTTTAGGTTGACATTAAGAATATCTGCATATTCATTACGTAAGTTTAATTACAACTATTTTTTAAAATTTTGTTAACTTTTAAGAAAAAAAAAACATTAAAATGGAAGATAAGAAGGTGCATTTTCGACATCTGATGCTCTATTATTTCCAAAAAGGAAAAAATGCAACAAAAACTCAAAAAAAGATATGTGCTGTATATGGGGAGGATGCAGTTACTGATCGAACATGCCAGAAATGGTTTTCAAAATTCAGGGAGAAAGATTTTTCTCTCGAAGATGCACCTTGGTCAACCATAATGGCTTTAATTCAAAATGATCAGCATAAAACAACACAAGAGATAGCAGACATCTTAAAAATATCCCAAACATCTGTTGTCAGACATTTGGCTAGCCTTGGATACACTTCCCATTATGATATTTGGGTTCCCCATAAGTTAAATGAACAAAATCTTATTGAGTGTGTTTCTGTATGTGATTCACTTTTAAAACGCAATGAAAATGATCCCTTTTTAAAGCGATTAATAACAGGCAATAAAAAATGGATGTTTACAATAATGCAACAGATCTTGGAGTAAGCCAGGTGATCCTCCAGTGCCACAACCTAAAGCTGGTTTGTATCCCAGAAAAGTAATGATTTCAGTTTGGTGGGACTGGAAAGGGGTTCTTTATGACAAACTTTTACCCAATAACCAAACAATTAATTCCAATAAATATTGTCTCTAACTGGATGAACTAAAAGCTGCAATACATCAAAAACGTCCAGAACTTGTAAATCGACAGGGAGTGGTATTCCATCATGATAATGCAAGACTGCACATATTGTTAAACGTGCACCAAAAACTTCTAGACTTTAACTGGGATGTTTTGAGTCACCCTGCATATTCTCCAGATATTGCTCCCTCAGACTATCGTCTTTTTTGTTCATTGCAGAATAATTTAAATGGCATAGAATTTCAATCTCTAGAAGGTATCAAAAATCACATCAATAATTTCTTCAATCAGAAACCCACCCAATTCTACACAGACAGAATTATGAAACTACCCGTTAGGTGGTGTAAGGTTATCAAACAGAAGGGTGAATACATTGTGGATTAAAGGTTTTTATTTATTTCAAAATATTATATTTTATTTCTTTCTAAAAACTGAACAAACTTTTGGTTCAACCCTATACATTAAAGTAATTACAAATGGTTCAAAATAGAAAAAAAAAATGCAACTATGATTATTATTTACAATAGAAGTTATAATGAATAACAATACTATAATATGCATTATGCATTATAATGCTGAATAGGAACTTCAATATACGATTAAAGGCAGAATGTGCATAAGAAGCATTGATGCTACATTGTTGATTGAATAAGAATGCACATAAGCTGAACCGGTAGCCAATAAGTAAAGTTCAATGTCTCAGACATGGAACAGTGCTGATGTTGTAATATTTTAAAATCAAATCGTGGAAGTATTCGTAGTTTTATTTCTTAAGGAGGTTCTTGTGTCCCTCTTCTTCTTCCTCACAATTTATATGGAGGTACTAGCTATGTAGGCTTTCTCTGAACAGACTGCACTCATTGGTCAGTGGAAGCGACCAGTACGAGTGACATAAGTTTCAAGCCCCATCACGTAACGGCAGGGAGTAATGGTGGTTGAAGGCTCTTAAATGGGAAGCAAAGTGTGGACGTGTGACAAGTTAATGTTTAGTGTTGTGCCCAGATCGTGGCGGGCTCTAGCATATTGGGGGCAATGCAGCCAGAAGTGGAGGGTCATCTCTTGAACCTCGCAATGAGGGAAAATTGGTGAATTAATTGGTGAGAATATAAGGTGTTTAGTGGGGCTGTCTTAATGCTTAGCCGGGCCAGCAGTTTCCACATGCCGATTCAAGGCATAGCGATAATGCCATGGGGTGAAGGAACAGATATGATCAAGGCCCTTCCTCCAATCAGCTGACCAGATGCCATATTCTGATCACTGTCTCTGGTCTCTCACAAGCTGGTCGCTGATTGGCTAATCATTCGGAATCAGTGACCAGAATATGGCCCCAGGAGTCAGTCAATAGACATTTAGTGTCGATCCGGATGGCGTGGGCGAGGTCACGTGGCAACAGTGTCCTCCAAATGGAACCGTTAGGTGTATAGAAACGAGCCACTTTGTTTGTTTCATTAATGGGGATTTCTATGTGTTTGGGAGTCCACCCCATGACACAGGGCACCCTTTGAGTACCGATGCTCGTTGCCAGGTCTATAATTAGCAATGGAGATGAGAAGGAAACATTTACTATGGCTTGGAGGACTGACAGGCTGTCAGAGAATATGGCTGTAGGCTGGTCAGACTGTGCAGTGAGTCAGGTTGCTCTCATAAGCCTATGGGCCTCTGTCACAAAGACGTTGCTTATCTTGTGGATTGTCCAGGCTTCGATTTTGTTACTGCTCGGGAGCACTATCTCTATGGCAGTGCAGACCCTAGTTTTGGAGGCATCCACCCTGATATGCACCCAGCCTGGCCATTTAGTTCTTACAGTCAACTGGAACTGAACTCTCGTGGCTTCTGGCGGGAGTCTCGAGGAGTTATGCTCGAGTAATAATAGATATAAACTTAAATGTTATTTAAGTTTATATCTATTATTAAATAAACTTAAATAGGGGCCACTTTGCACATTGTCACACAAGTTTATCTTTCAAAACTTTGTTTTATCCATAATTTACCCAAATCAACCATTTAATAATATCAATGTTCTGCAGCACAGGCTAGAAAATTTGTCATGCAATTGAAAAATACCACTAAAAAATTTAATTTTTAATGGTATGTACTGTACCTATCAAATTTGATTTAGATATCAATACATGAATTAAATCAAATATTTCAATTTTGATTGTCAGATTTTATAACTAATATAGATTTGATATAATGTCCATATCCTGTTTTTTTAATAGCAAATATTTCACTAAGAAAATTACAATAAAATAGGTATTGTAGATACCAGATTTAATTAAATGTGATTTTGGTTTACAAGACTCAATATATAAAAATTTGATATAATTAAATGCTTTATTTTATCCCTTTCCCTATTTATGAGACAAAATATTCTAATTATAAGTACAACAAAATTGAAATTCCTTGCATTGATTAGGTAGTTAATAAGTTCCAATCTCCATTTTCTTTGTTCTTTAGGGATTTGACATTTGTTTTCTAATGTGATTATGCATTTTACTAAACCCTATCTCTACATTATAAACTCTTGTCTGCAATTGTAATTTTTTTTTAATTAAAAAAATTTTTACCCCAATTTTCTTGTTTTCTGCCTGTTTATCATCTTTTATTTTACCATTAAATAGTACTACTTATACCGTACATTTGCTTATCTCATTTTATATTAATTCATTTTATAACATTGAATAATCTAATAAAATAAAATAATTAAGATGAAACCATTTATTTGATTTAGTTTGATTGTTGATAAATAAACTGATTGTTAATAAACAGGTGTTTTGTAGTACTTAATATTTGTGGAACATTAATGGGATGACTGGATTACAATAAAATGACATTCAAATTTTTATCATAGAGAAATAATGGACAAGCTTTTTTATGAGAGGTTTCTGGTGATGAGATATACTCATAAATCAAGCTGACAATGCAATTCTCAATTACAAATTTAAATTAAATATTTTTGCTGTTCTTGTCTATTTATAGGATATACCAAATTAATAAATATACTAATAAATTATTTTATTATTATAAAGCGCAAAAAAAAATTAAAAATACATAAATAATAATTTATTATAGTGATTAAAAATTGTTTCTATTATATTTTATGAAATTTTAAAAATAAAAACTAATTTACTTTTCTGCAGGAGTTAAAGGACTATTAGTAATATCTCTCTGTAACTGTTCAATTTTTTCTTTTCGCCTTTGTTTCCTTTCCAATTCATCATCATTTTGTGGCACATCAGAATATCTAGGAGATGCTTGAAGCTCGCCCTTAGAAAGATTTCTTTTATGAATACGAATTATTCCTGCAACTGTGGGTTTAGCGAGACTATGTTGCAATGTATTAGTTGATGCCTCTTCATTAAACAACATTATTTCTTTAAAAGACAAATGAAAAATTATAACAACTATTAGTTAAAATATTAATAATACTTATTAAAAATAATCTTAAAAATACATAAATCAATTAACAAAAATTATTATTTAATTTTAAAACAATAATCTGAAAAATCAGAAAGAAAACTAATGCATTGATTTTTTATCTCTCCAATTTGTGTTGTAGATTTTCCAATAAGAAAAAGTTATTTATAATTATATATATTACATTATATTTGATTTATATTACTTATATTTCATTGATACTGTATATATACTTTATGACAAAATAAAATAAAATTTATTAAATAGTTTTTTCATTCACATGTTAAGCATGACATCATGCTAATACTTTTTATAAAACTAATTTATTTACTAGATATAAACTCAACTAGACATAATACAAGGTGTCCCATGTAAAACTAGCCTCATTTACTGATTGAATAAACCAGGCTACCTTAAATAACAATGTATTGGTTATTCATAAATAATTACAGAAATTTGCCTAAGATTTTGAAAAGTTTTTTCTCTACTTTTATTTTGTCTCATTTGTTTCTTATTTTAAATATAAATATACAATAATTTACTCAATCAGAGAACAGGGTCAGTTTTACATGGGACACCTGGTAGATAAATCTAGGTTTTTAAGAATTAAAATATCCATTATGATGACTTTTACAAAAATGGATTATACTTATCATAGCATTCAATAAAAATCAATTAAAATAGAATAGAAAATTATGCAGTTTATTATGAAATAAGAACAAAAGAATGTTGAACTTTATTAGTAAATAAATACTTAGTCATAGTTATTATGATAACTTTAATTTTTACTAATTAAGGCTTCTTCATATTCAAAAAAAAGCTAATAAGCTATTTTTTGAATTTGTTGGTTTATTGACCTGAAAAAAATCATAATAAAAGTGAAAATATTCATCATAACTGAATGGTGATTTAAAATTGCTAGAAAATAACTACTCATTCATATAGTTCTCATTTCACATTCCTTGCAATATGCAGGAATATAAAGGACTCTAAAGAAATTTTTATAAATCTCAGTAGTTTTGAAATAAAGGGTCTTAAAGATGATCTCATCTATAAAAAGTAAACACATGCTTTCAAATAAAAATGACTGCAGCATAACTGTGATGACATTTATAACAGAATAGTGATAAGAGAGTAACCACAGACAGGCTTGCACTGGTGGATGCTATTTTCTGAAATAGGCTCTTTTTTAATTCACTATGTAAAATTTGTTCTATTCAAATCTGTTCAAGAATAATATAAATACTTCAATCAGTCAAAAATAAACAGGAATTATATTTTTAAGCCCACCATTTAATATTTTTCAAAATATTCCTCCCACAGTTAAGATAAGTATACCACCACTTCACAAGATTTTTTTTATTCCCTTCTCATAAAAAAATGGTTTGGCTACTTGCATGACCCTCTCTCACATATCACATCTGATTTCTATAGTTAAGCACATTGTGCATTATTGAATATGCTGAGCTATGGCTATCTGCAAATGGTCGGTAACTTCTGCAATTGGATTAGTTACACCGAATCAAGGCTTTGCAGCAGCAATATTAGTGTCAATAATGGCAAACTTTAGTCTGTTATTATGCAAGTTGTCCAATATTGATTATTATTCGTGCACAAAACCTTTTGACCCATTCAGACTTGTGTTTTTGACAATGCAATCTTGTCATAAACAGCTCTTAATTAATCAACAATGAATTTCACTGGGTTTAATTTTCTTTAAGGTCAGAAATTCAATGATTGAACACTGTCCCTCCTTGGACAGGCTTGCACTAATGGATGCCATTTTCTGGAATAGGTTCCCCATAATGTCATGCAGTAGCAGTCGTACTAACATATGGAAAATATGAATAGCCAATGCTCTTACATAAGAACCAACTTATTTTTCCAGCATGAATACTTTATTTTTAACAAAATAATTTCAGTTTCTTTTTGACTGAATCAAGTAATACCCACACTTGACTGAATCTAATATAGTATATATTCAAACACCATTATTTAAAAAATGCATATAAGAGAATAAAGGATAAAGGCTTTTATAAATTATATGTAATACCTCATCTTGGGAATATAACTGAGTGAAATTATTAAGATGCTCTTTTAATTTTTTTTTTTTGAGTTTTCTTCTATTCTAGAAAACTGTCAATAGTTATTTGTCCAGGATTTTTTTTTTACAAATTGATATGTTCTGTCACTGCCAAAAAGATTATTTTAGCAAATTTTACATAATGAGTTGAAAATGAGCCTCAAATAAAGATCTGACTTGTGTGAGACCTTTGTTCTGTTCTGAGGTATGTGAAAAATACAAATTACTTGTGTAGCAGCCTTAAAAGTTTTCTAGAATTTTTAGAATAGAAAGTATTAAATTTTTAAGTATCATATATATTTTTCTCTAATGAATCCTATGCTTCTTCATTTTAGTCTTTTATTATTTAATAATGCTATATAATATATTTTAATTTTCATAAATTAAAATTTTTGAATCACTACATAAATGATAATGTTTGATTTACAAGAGAAAGGGCTCTGTAATTCATTTTACTCATTCTGAACTTTAGCTTACTAATACGTGAATTTCTCTGTGATGTTATTTAATGCTTTCATAGAAGTACCAAAATTAATTGTTTATTATTTAATGATAAAGTGGGGACAGTGTTAATACTTTTTTTTGTTATTTTAACTACTTTCTAATAAACAATTTTAAAAGACTTCAGACACAAATTCATTAAAATTAAATTTTAAAGGAAACAATTTATTTCCAAACAGAAGAAGTATATATATATATATATATATATACAGTGGTGCCTCGTATAACGTACACCTCGAATAACGGACGCTGCGAATAACGGACTTTCTGTTTGACCGTTACGTGACTCGAGCAACGTACTTGCTGCGAACAACGGACTTTCCGTTCAGCAGTTACGTGAGACGAACAATGGACTTTCTTCGAACAAGTGCGAATGATGTTTCCACTCTTTTGCCATTGCCAATGACAATCTGCTATTTTTAGGATATATTAGTATTATTAGAATGTATTATTAGTATATCTGAAGTAGAAATGTAATGTAATATATGTTGATGATTTAAATAAACATTAAATGTAATGTAATACAGTATATGTTGACGATTCAAATAAACGAAATGTAATTGTGTAGATGCCGAGGTGGCGGGACGAAAAGAGGTTGTAAAAAACAAACGGAGCGAGAGTAGCTCGTAGAAGTGTTTAGTGATCTTAATTAATAAAGAATTATTCGTA